>NC_060273.1:63656011-63781339 GCF_021613505.1 Equus quagga | reverse complement strand
GGCCGCGGGCTCGGGGGGCCCCGCCGCCGCCGGGCCCTCGGGCAGGACCCGCCGCCGCCCGGACGCCCCCGCCCCGGACTCCGACCGCATCCAGCGCCTCCGCCGCCTCATGGTGGCCAAGGAGGAAGGGGATGGGGCCGCCGGGGCCGCCGGGGCCACCGGGGCGCGCCGCCGGGGTCCGGCTCGGAACAGGAAGGCGCCGCGCAACGTGCTCACGCGGATGCCCTGTGAGTCCGGCCCGCGGTCCGGATGCGGGCGGCCGAGGGGGCTCTGCGGGCTGGACGGGGCTGGGCGCAGGGCTGCACGTCCGAGGGGCAGGGTCTGGGTGAAGGTTTGCAGAGATAATCGGGGACCGTGGGGAGGTTCTGCTTGAGTCCTGTGGGTAACGGGGGCGTGGGGAGGGTCGTCTTGGCTGCAGAAGGGTCTGCAAGAGCGGTGGGGGAAGAGTGGAGGCTGTAGAGGGCATAAGGAGCCCTGGGGAGGGGCCGCCTGGGTAACAGGTGGAGGAGGTCTGCAGAGATGATGGGGTCCGTGGTCGTGGTTACAGGGGTGATGTGGAGCCTGTGGAGAGGAGCTGCAGCAGTGATGGGGTGTGGAGAGGGCGGGGGGCCTGGAAACAGGACGTCATAGGGAGGGTCTGCAGAGGTGGTGGGAGGTCTTGGAGACCACAGACGGAGGAGGTGGTGCACAGCCTGTATCGGGGGAAGGAGAGTGTTTGGTCAGTGGGGTTTGAGGATGATGGGATGGAGTGTGGAGAGATCTGTTCAGATAGCAAAGGGGACAAAATGTGATAACCCCTGCACGTTGACAGCTCATTCTCGGTTTCTGTAAACGGGAGAAGGGCCGCGGGGTCTTGATACACTTGTGTTCACGTTACCAAATCACGAATGTTGGAATGCAGCGACCACAAAGTGCCCCTAAGACAGAGAGTGTTTTACAGCCGCTCTGCCAGGCTGGGTGCAGGACTGTGTCTGTCAGGCTCCTATTACCACCATATGCGCGGGTTATTTTCAGTTCTGAAGGTGTAAATGGCACACGGGGATTTCTTGGAGCCTCCTAAGAGTTCCTTGGAGTAAAGCTGTAAATAGCAGAGGTTGCTAATGTGTGAGTTAGGTCTTGTATAAATGGAATAAAAACAGCCCAGAGTTATATCTTTTGTCATCTGGCAAGCAGTTCTGACATCTGCCGGGTGAACACCATGACCTACTTAGCCATTCAGAGCATCTGTATCCTGATAGCTAAATTGTGACATTATTAAATCACTGCCTTTGGAATGGAAGGTTGTGCTAAGCAAGGGGATATTTTGTTTCATTCCTAGAAATGTGTTTATTGAGAAAGAAACATCCTGAAAAGCTGTGTGCTGTGGAGGGTGCCTTTGTCAGGTGATTTCTTGTGCCTGAGCATCCCCACCCAAGCCAGGGTTTACCCCAGCTCCCTTGCCCAGCAGTAACACAGATAGAATATGCATGTTCTTAAAGTGGGAGCAGCCTGGGGGGCCTTATTCTGCCTATGCTTTGTGCAGCTGTACAGGGTTGAAATGCACTTCAAGTCTCAGATGGTAACATTTCTTTCCATTTGGCCAGTTATTGCTTTGCTACCGAGATTGCCAAGGAAAAGAAATATTTCTATGTAGTCTGCTATGACAGAGCTTCGTGAAGGCCAGCTTTGTCGACTTCCCACGACTAAATATATGTCTGAAATCAAGGTCTCAGAGAATGTGTCCAACACACTGAAAATTTTAGTCACGCCTCTGGAAACAGTTGGCCGTACATAATAGAGATGAGTAGCCATCACAGAGTCGATGACCTTCAGAAAGAAAAAGAAAGGACAGAAGCATAGGTGAGGATTAGATTTATTTAAGAAAGTTCCTTTAAGAGGTCAGCTTTAGGTCTTGAAGTTAAGGAAGGCCATAGTTGAGGATGACAGTAATTATTTGAAAATCAGGCTATTGAGGTGTAATTTATATGTAGAAAATTCACCTCTTTTTTTTATGGTTAGCAATTTTTTTATTGAAGGTGGTAGTTTATAACATTGTGAAATTTCAGTTGTACTTTATTATTATTTGTCAGTCACCGTATAAATGTGCCCCTTCACCCCTCGTGCCCACCTCCAATCCCCTTACCCTCTGGTAACCACTAAACTGTTCTCCTTGTCCGTGTGTTCGTTTATCTTCCACATGTGAGTGAAATCATATGGTGTTTATCTCTCTCTGTCTGGCTTATTTCCTTTAACATCACACCATCAAGGTCCGTCCATGTTGTTGCAAATGGGAGGATCTTGTCTTTATGCCTGAGTAGTATTCCATTATATATATGTATATACACACCACATCTTTATCCACTCATCAGTTGATGGGCATTTGGGTTGCTTCCACATCTTGGCTATTGTGAATAATGCTGCAATGAACATAGGGGTGCATAAACCTCTGAATTGTTGATTTCAAGTCCTTTGGATAAATACCCAGTAGTGGGATAGGTGGGTCATATGGTATTTCTATTTTTGATTTTTTGAGAAATCGCCTTACTGTTTTCCAGAGTGGCTGTACCAGTTTGCATTCCCACCAGCAGTGTATGAGGGTTCCCTTTTTTCTACAACCTTTCCAACATTTGTTATTTTTTTGTCTTGGTGGTTACAGCCGTTCTATCGGAAATAAGGTGATATCTTAGTGTAGTTTTGACTTGCATTTCCCTGAAGATTAGTGGTGTTGAACATCTTTTCATGTGCCTATTAGCCATCTGTATATCTCCTTTGGAAAAATGTCTGTTCATATCCTCTGCCCATTTTTTGATCGGGTTATTTGTTTTTTTGTTGTTCAGTTGTGTGAGTTCTTTATATGTTTTGGAGATTAACCCCTTGTTGGATATATGATTTGCAAGTATTTTCTCCTACTTGGTGGGTGGTCCTTTCACTTTGATCCTGGTTTCCTTTGCCTTGCAGAAGCTCTTTAGTCTGATGAAGTTCCGCTTGTTTATTTTTTCTTTTGTTTCCCTTGTCTGAGTAGACCTGGTATTCGAAAAGATCTTTCTGAGACCAATGTCAAAGAGTGTACTGCCTATATTTTCTTATAGTTTTATGGTTTCAGGTCTTACTTTCAAGATTTTGATCCATTTTGAGTTACTTTTTGTGTACGGCAAAAAGATAATGATCTCCTTTCATTCTTTTGCATGTGGCTGTCCAGTTTTCCCAACACCATTTATTGAAGAGACTTTCCTTTCTCCGTTGTTTGTTCTATGTCTGTGAAGAGTGTCATTGGGATTCTTATTGGGGTTGCATTGAGTCTGTAGACTGCTTTAGTTAGTATGGACATTTTAACTATGTTTATTCTTCCAGTCCATGTGCATGGAATATCCTTCCATTTCTTTATGTCATCATCAATTTCTTTCAATAACGCCTTATAGTTTTCATTATATAAGTCTTTCACCTCCTTGGTTAAATTTATTCCTAGATAGAAAATTCACCTTTTTTAAAGTGAGTTTTGGCAAATTTTGGTATAGTCGTGAAACTGACCACCACGATCAAGACAGAACATGTCTATCACCTCAGAAAGTTTCCCCCTGCCCCTTTGTAAGTCAGGTGATCATTTTATTGTTGCTAATAATAGCTACTGTTATTGAGCACATCTGTGCTTTACACTTTGCTAAGCCCTTTAGATACATTATATCTCATTTTTCCCCTGGATACTACTTTATCGATGAGGAAACTGAGGCTCCTTGAGCTTAACTACTTGCCTAGGGTCACATAGCTACTGAGTTTGCAGGTGATACTTAAACCTGAGTCTGTCCAACTCCGGGGCCCATGTGCTTAACCAGTATGCTCATCTCAGGAGAGCGAAGAGAGTACATTCTCGTATTTCCTTGCTTGTTTTGGTGAGTGGAGGATGCTGCATATGTGATGCGAGGGTTCCTGTCCAGAGCAATGAGAACTGAATTTGGGTCCAGAGAGGGATTTGTTGCTAGAGTGCTTTGAAGACCCAAACCAAAGAGTTTCTGTTTGAGTTTGTTATGCTAGAGAGTGGGAACCATGCTGTATATTCTTAAGCAAAAGCACTTTTGGGCCGATGTTTCTAGGAGCTGAGTTTCCAGTAGTAAAATGTTTTGGTGGGTAGAGCACAGCTCAGGCTCAGTGCCTGCATCTGAACACTGGCCTCTCTACTTTCCAGCTGTTTTCCTTTAGACAAGTTATTTAAACTCTTTGGGGCCTCAGTTTCCTCATCTATAAAATGAGTTGTGAGGTTTAGGTTACTTAACACATTTAAAGCATTTACAGTAGTGATGTTCCCTACCACGTAGGGAAGTTCTCAATGAATGTTAAATGTCACTGTTATTGTTGTAGGTTGTTGTTGTGGTTATTATTATTTTTAGACTGTCATGATTAAAAGCCCCCGGTCAGGATGCATATAACCTGCCTCTATTCAGTGTTGGCTGAGCTGTTTGCTAGGTCAGTAACCTTGAGCCAATTATTTAAACCTTTCTGGGCCTCAGTTTGCTCATCTATAAAATGGGGTGGAATAACAGTACCCATGTGTTAGAGTTGTGAGGATTAAATAAGATAATGTATGTAAAGTTAAACTTCCCTCAGGGCCTGGCTCATACCAAGGGCTCAGTAGTTGATGATCATGATGGTGACAGTGATGACAATGATGTTGTTGATGTGATTGATGGGAGCTAGGAGGCTGTTGCAGTAAACCAGTCATCTGCTGAGGCTCTGGACTGTATTTTTGGTTGTGGAAAGAGAAAGGAAAGGGCAGGTCTGACTTATTGAGAATCTATTGACCTGTATTTGGAAGGGTGTAGCCCAAAGTAGTGGCAGTGGAGAAGGGGATTTGGAAGAATAACTTTCTTAAAAATAAAGGGTGTGTGTGTGTGTTTGTCTTAAGTTTTAGAAGCCTGTGCGTATTTATTCATTTATTTATTTATTGTCATATTAAGTTTCAGAAGCCTGACTTGAGCTCCATTTGGAGTCTGTCACAGAGTCTCCTGGAGGAGATTCAGAGGGTGCATTCTCATTCAGAATGTGGAGCTCGTTTTCACCTTGGCAGTTTGCTCTGATAGGTGGTGCTAGTGTATTTTTGATCACACAAGGACAGAAGTGCTCCCTGAAATTACACCTTATTAAATCTTTGGAAGAAAAAGAAAATCAAGAGAAAGGTAGAGATGTGAGAGTTGAAAGACTTGAGTTTGCCATTTGTTTAGTTAGAATAAGAAATTGTTGTTAAGATATATGCTTGTCCTTTCTCTCTGTCTTGGGGGTTTGGGGGGGAAGTTGTGCCCCTGTTTTTCTCCAAATTAGAAGAGGAATAGTCTTTCCACTCTTCATGGAAACACCTGTGTGTGTAGTGGTGGTGGTTGGGGGGGTGGAGAGGGGCGCGTGCAGTGAATGTGTGTAAGCAATGGGAGTAATCCAGGCATTGTAATCAGTTTCTAAGGAATTGAATTATAGAGACTTATTCCTAAAATGAATCTGGAAGTTAACTATTCTAACCTCAACTTATGAATGAGGAAATTCAGACTGGTAGAGAAAGTTACTCACCAAGGTCACACAACTAGTTAAAATGAAAAGTTGTTTACAATGCTTGACATAACACAGTCTGTAACACATACAGATATGTGTACATGCACACACACACACACACACATACCCATATAAATCAAAAGTTCAAAGAATTTTAAAATCTTGCCTCTACAGAGGAAGGGTAGATGATGAAGGTCAGACCAAGGTTCTCATGTTCCTTTCCAAGGCCGCTGTTTCTGCCACTCTGCCTCCAACTGTGCCTTCTTGCTGAATCTTCAATCTGGCATAAGCTCCTACCTCTCACCTGCTAAGTCACTTTCTTCCAAGAGTATTTTCTTTTGTTATTTCATCACTGCCATCATTTATAAGCCAGTCCATGAGTGAGGGATAAGGAGAGCATGAGTAATCAACCTAGTTATCCACACTAAGTGCAGGACTCTTCTTCCCCTTTTGCCACTAAGAACAAAACAAAGGGAGCTTTTTTGTTTGTTTACTATTAATGGCAATAATTGCCAAAGAATTTTCCTTGCAAACTTGGGAGGGAAAAATTGAGACTGTGTATGTGTGAGTGTGAGAATGTGTGTCTGTATGTGTGTGGTTTTCTTTTGGGAGGTTTTATATAGTATAGCCAGCATACTGTGAAGGCTAAGTTAACATGAAATAATAAAAATAAAATTCATTCCTGCTCCCAAGCTCTGAAAAAAAGAATCCATCATAGTAAAAGCTGCAATTGATAGTCTCAATATTTTTGCCCTGAATTGTCATACTGCTCTTTTTTGCATGATGCTTATCAGCAGTCTCATAGGAGCCAGATGCTCAGTAGGTGTCTTTATACCATCAAGGCTTGGAATTCAACCAGTCTTCCTCCTAATGTGAAGATGATGTGCATTGAAACATTAGTGACCCCAGAGAGCTTGTGCATGGAGTAGTTCAGACTAGGGGGGCCAAAAGGCCATTCTCTTAGAGGATTACATTCATGAGATTCATGAGAACTGTCCTGAAAAAAAAAATTGCCTAACAAGGCACAGAATTGAGAACAATCTAGCTGCTCATGTGTATATTTAATGTGGTCTTTCTGTTTTGTCCAAAAAAGCTTTTAAATGATGGTCCAACTTAGAATTAGTGACATCAGAGAAATAAGCTATATAGGTAGTGGAACATTTGGATGACAGCCATGCGTGTGGTTTACCCACATTCTGGTGGAGTCTTGCCTCGTTTCAGTGTATGTTGCCTGTACTAGCCGTGTTGTCCATTGGGCCTTCCAGCTCCCGCGGTGAGATTGCCTCTGCACCATGTTGCCTTGTGCTGCCAGAGATGGTTGGGGGGTCTTGGTAGTTAATCTGGGGAATGAGAGCACATGTTCATGCCATGCTGACCGTTCTCTTGTTCCAGTGCACGAAGGCAGCCCTCTGGGTGAACTGCATCGCTGTATCCGGGAGGGGGTGAAGGTGAATGTTCACGTCCGCACGTTCAAGGGACTGCGGGGCGTCTGTACGGGCTTCCTCGTCGCATTTGACAAGTTCTGGAATATGGTAATTAAGCCTTTCTCAAGGGGCTGGAGGACCTCCTAGGGATTAAATCTTCTGTAGACCTGAGTAACCTAATTCACCAAAACCTACAGAATAACTTCCCAGAGGAACTGGAATCTTTGCATTCTCTTGGCCAACACAACAAAGTTCTTTTTATTGCTTCATTTTCCTTCAGACAGAGGCTTTCAACTGGGGCAGCTTTGCCCTTCTCTCCCTCCTGGGGACATTTGGCAGTGTCTGGGGACATGTTTTTGAAGATCACAACTATGGGATGGAGTGCTACTGGCATCTAGTGCGTAGAGGCCAGGGATGCTGCCGGACGTCCTGTAATTCAAAGACAGCACCCCAACAACAAAGAATGATCTGGTCCAAAATGTCATCAGTGTCAAGGTTGAGAAACCTAGCCTTAAGGAGTGGTTACTTATTTCATCTGTTTGGTAATTTTATATGGATTTCCCAGCAGCCATTCTTTGATTCATTTAAAAATATACATTGACTTCCCATGGGCTGGGCACAGTGCTAGGTACAGAAATTTCAGAAAGGAACTTTCACGCTACAGTTTTGGGAACAATAGATAAGGATAGATGGGAGGCAGACATATTAATAAACAAGCCACTTTGCATGATGTTTCCTTATGAAGAAGTGTACCACGTGCCCCCAGCCATCTGAGGGTGTTCACTGGACGTTTGTAGGAGAGAAGGGATGTATTACAGCACAACCATAATACAACGCAGTTAAAATAGGAGCCACCAGGGCTTTCCAGTGCTGCTTTTCCATATGGTCTTCCATCTCCAACTTTTCTTTTCCCTGTGCTTTATCTCCATCCCTGCATTCTCCTGGATAATAATAGTTGCTAATATTTATTAAGCCCTGACTGTGTGCCAGATACTATACTAAAGACTTTATATAGATTATCTCAGTTAATGAGTTGAAGGTCTATTACTATTCCATTTCACAGATGAAGAAATTGAGGCTAGAGATAGTGGACGATTAGCCCAAGATCACACTGTTAGTAAGTGGAAGTACCAGGACTTGATCCCAGGTCTTTCTGACTCTTAAAACCATGTTTTCAACTGCTATGGAATCAGAAAACCTGGATTTTAAGCCTAGTTTTACCACTTGGTAGCTATGTGACTCTAGGCAAGATCATTTCTCTCAGCCTCAGTTTTTTCATCTCTAAAATGTAGGAAGAAATATTCTATTAGAATTTTACCTTTGAGGGGGAAGATTTGAGAGGGTATACTTGATGACTGGATGGTAACGATTATCCTGCCAGCTTCTATTTGTAAGGTGATGTACACTTTTCACAGTAATTTCTCATACACAGTCTCATTTGAGTCTAACACCTGTGCGGTGAGGTTGATCTCTCAGTGGCAAGAATTCACTAGCAATTCTGTGGGCAGCCATGGTTCATCTCTGTTGACTGCTGTGATAAGATGTAGAAACTGAAGAGGGAAGGAAGCAGTTGAGTAGTGTTTCTCAGAGTGTGCTCTAAGGCCGTCCTGCCTCAGCATTATGAGGTTTCTGGTCAAAACAGAAAGTTTCTGGGCTTCGTTCCAGACCTCCTGAGTCAGAATCTCTAGAAGAGTAGCCTTGGATTTATAATTAATAAGCTTCCTAGATGGTTCTGCTCCCTGGATTTAAGAACCTGTGCCGTGCAGTTGTAAAGGCCGCTCACCATAGAAGAAGCGTGTCTTTTGTGCTGGTAGCAGCTTGGGAATCCTACTCGGAATCCGCCCGGTATTACCATTTTTCCTGCCCCAGAGCTGAGTCACCTGTTAAGTTTAGTTCTGCTACAATTAGATGTTCTTCTGCCTTTTTAAAGTTTTCCTGAAAGCTGTAAAAATAATGTCTTTAATTCTGCCTCGTTTTTTCCCCTTTGGGCTGTTTCTCTAGGCACTTACTGACGTGGATGAGACCTACCGGAAACCTGTGCTAGGCAAAGCATATGAACGGGACTCTTCACTGACTCTCACGAGGGTAGGCGGCTCCCCGCTTCCTGAGCCCCCAGCATGCTTTCAGGGTTAAGAATCAAGGTCACTGAGCCCGGTGACTGGGGTTTCCTAGCGGGAAAGCCGTGTTGCTGTCAACCAGCCATGCCTGGACCAAAGTCTTCCTTAGTCTCTCTTCTGTGCATCCAGCTAATCTCACATGAGTCTGTGCTTCTGACCTGCATGTTGTTTGAGCAACAAGTTCCTTCTTATAAGGCTTAAAAGTCTTTTAGTTTTATACTATAGAAATAAGCAAGTGCCTTTTCTCTTGACATACTTAATGACTTATCTGAGCTATGGCTGGAAGTAGAAAATTCATTACTAACTTTTTAAGAATTGCCAAGCAAGAAGTCCACAGAGCTTAATTAAGGAATCTGGTCTTTTTTCTGTGTATTAAAAGAGGGATGTTGAAGGCTAGAAGAGAAGGCTGATATTTGTCATTGCTTTCCTTATAGCTGTTTGATCGACTAAGACTTCAAGATTCCTCCAAGAAGGAAGCAGATTCTAAGTCTGCAGTTGAAGACTCCACTCTGTCCAGATACTCCCAGACATCCACTTGGAAGGTGGCTTCAGTGTGGGGAAGAGGAGACACTGACCGGGGCTCACGCAAGCGTTCCCGCTCCGTCCCTTCTTCCCTGCAGGCGTCTACGAGGGAGGAATCCCGGTCAGAGCTATCAGGGAGGACTACACGGACAGAAGGGTCAAGCGCAGGGGGTACCTTTTCCAGGGCTACCACCCTTTCCAGGGGCCAGCCCCGTAAGAAAAAGCGAAAGCCCAAAGTGGATTACCAGCAGGTATTCACTCGACACATAAATCAGATTTTCATTCGAGGTGAGAATGTCCTCCTGGTTCATCTTGCACAGTGACCAGCTCGGCCTCACTTGAGCTTTGGTTTTAGAAGTAAAATGCATGAATTGCTGCTATGCTATATCCTAGTATCCCAGTGAAACTCTGAGTTGGAATGATCCTCTCTGGTCCTGCATGTGCGGAGCATAGAGCCAGGCTCAAGCCCTCTGGGAGATGAGCTCCCTAAAGGGGAGATAGGCCTTGGAAGGGCGGGTGGGTGTTTGCACTAATATCAAGGCAAAGTCTGTACAGAGGTACATGCATCTGCTTTGGTATCATGGTCTACTTCAGACACTCAAACTAAATATAGGGTCTTCATTTGAATTAAGGGTCATGGTATGAATTGAATTCATTCTACAGACACTATAGCATGGGGGAGATAAAACCAGCTCGAAAAAGAGTGATCTCATTTCTAAAAGCTAGTGCTCTGAGTACTCAGGAATTTCATTCTAAGAGTAGCAGTATAGGCTGCCCTGGAGCCCTGCACCCATGTGTTGTAACTGACCTTTGAATTTTGCTCTACACCATTCTCTCTTGATTAGGAAATGTAATGTATTATCTTTGAATATCTGTAAGATCTCAGAAAGCTACGAACTTATGTAGGAGTGAAGTTTGCATAGGTTGTATGCTCAAAGGAGCCAGCAATGAAAGCTCTGTTTTATCCTTCTCCTTATTATCTGTCTTCCCCTTAACCAGAGGTAGCTTCTGCGAATGGCATACCAGATGGGACTGTAAGATGCTCGTGTGGTAGCTTCTTGTCCTTCTCTCTCACTTCTGTGGCATGGTGCTAGTGCATGTACCGTGTGTATTGTCCCTCTGTACAGAGTGTAACCTGTCCTTGGAGCTTTATGGCAGGGGACTGTGACCTTCATGTCTGGCTTTAAAGAGTTCTGCGTGAACTCAGTGATGCCGATACATCACGCGGCTGAGAGTCCCCTTTCCAGGCAGGGCTGGCCCTGTGTGGAATATCTTCTAGAATGGTTTTCCATCAAACAGGGGTGGTAGTTTTATTCCCTTGTGTCAGGCCAAAGAGGTTCTCACAAGTACAATGGGTGGTGTCTGTAAGGGACACTTTACTCACAGCCTGGCTTGAGTAACAGGAACCCCACAGCACCCCCTAATGCTTCTACTTGAATCTTATTATATGCTTTCTCAATCACCAGTGCAGAATAGGCTGTTTCTTGACACAGACTGTTAGGCAATATTGATTTTTTGTTTTGTTAGTTTATATTTGGTTTTATTTTAGATAACCTATGTTCAAAGTAAGAATAAGAAATAGCTAACTAGTTAAAATGTTTGAAAAGAGAAATTTCCCCTGCTGTATTTGTTGTGTAACTTAGAGAAGCCTTCTGAGCAGCAGGGTGCATAAAGTCTATGGAGCTGGGACACCTGGTCCTTCTGCCTCCTGGGCCGCTGGCTTGTCATCCAATGCAAGGAGAGCAGACGCACCCCTCTGTGCTCAGCTTTTCCCCATCAGACACCTACCTCACAGGAGCCCTGAGACAAATATTTTCAGGAAGACATTTTAAAGTCTCCAAACATGTTTACATGCCATGAATAGTTTTTAGTAACTCTGTTTCATTGCTTGGTAAGAATTCTATGTCTTATGAGCAAGGCAGGTGCTACATGAGAGGGTAGTCTCTGTAGGTGTCATATTGATGACGTTGTTGTGACCAGAAGGCAGTGGCATCTTCGGGAACTATTTCCCATAGTCCACTCCTTTCTCCTGAGGGACAGTGGCAGTTCTCAGAATATCTTCAGTAAGAGAAAAGTAACATTTCTTTGCTGCTTCCCTCACTTCCCAGGCCCACCCTGTTCTGATCATTATCAGAGAGAATTCCCCTGAGCTTTTCAAGGGGTTCATATGATAGTTCCAAAGGGAGAGTGTGCATCTAAAAATGACACGTCCCCAAAGGGGAGTTTGTGGAATTTTTTGGTTTTCTTGTTTATTTGTTTTTATTTTTATTTATTTTTTATTTTTACTTCTCCCCAAAGCCCCCCAGTACAGTTGTATAATTTTTAGTTGTGGGTCCTTGTAGTTGTGGCATGTGGGATGCCGCCTCAACGTGGCCTGATGAGCAGTGCCAGGTCCATGCCCAGGATCCAAACTGGCAAAACCCTGGGCCACCGAAGCAGAGCGTGTGAACTTAACCACTCGGCCACAGGACCAGCCCCTGTTTTTGTTTTTAAATGCGTTTTAAATATACCTTTAGAGCCAGATCAGATGCACTAAACATTTAGAGAGGTTCCAGGTTACAAGCTTAAGTGAATAGTTATCTTTGGAATCTGCCAATCTAAATTCTCTTCTAAATATTGTGTCTAAAATCTCAGTTCCCCAATTAATGTCATCTTGTTTAGTCATCAGGCGCCCCTCCCTCTTGCTCTTTACCAATCTCCTCCGTTTGGCTGGTCCCCATCTCTCTGTCCTCTTGTCACTCAGCTAGAAGCTATAATAGACACTAGATTTTCCCAATAAAGTGGAAATTTGGAATCAAAAGGAGTCTAATCAGTTTCCATTTATTCTGGTGCCTGATTAAATCTAACCCGATTTATTTTAAACACTTGCTGCTTTTCATATTTGCATATAATTTTCATATATCCATGTAAGGATTGATTTACTTTTCTGCCCAACTTAACAATTCTGGCTCTGAAAATTATTTTAAAACGTGTGTGATCTGTCATATGTGCCCATATGCCCCCGTTTATTTATTCCATTTGGACAGTGATTTGATTCTGGAATGAATACTATCTAGTAATGTGCTATTTTGTACAAAGCATTATAATTATTTTTTTTAGAGAAGTCAGTTATTTTTAATTATTGTCTTTTCCTTATTATTGGAGAAGTTTTTCAAAAAGAAGAAAAAATAAGTCCTAATAATGTATATGTTATTCAAAAAATATGATCATCTAGGACATTATAATCAGTTGCTATGGAAATAATTGAAACTGATTTGTAGTATTCCAGGGATGTGGGCTTGGGACACTTGGTAGGAATAGTACTTATTTTTGAAAATCCAACATTGGTTCTTCAAAGTAATGTCTAGATGTGGGAATGTGTTTTCAAGACAATTCACAGGGCATTGCTGTGCACCTGAGGTCTTCCCAGGAGCATCCGGCTTTGCTAGATAGTAACCAGGGATTGAGAAATGGAAGGTGTGCTTTCACGCTCAGAACCATTTCACGTGCCGTTCTTTGTACACAGTGGTGATCCTACTGGTCTACCACCAGGAGAGCTTGCACTGTAAATGGTTTGTTCTAGTATTTGGGGAGCATTTAGGCTTCTTTTCAGAGACCATCTTGTGACAGAGGTGTGCCATTTGTGAGGTGGTAGCCAGAGTTAGCAGTGTCGAAGGCAGATGACTTTAGACTGGTTGGTACCTTGTTCTCTGTGCATGGTGCATGTCAAGTCAGAAAGCCTGGACACCATTAACATTAGTCTAGGTGCCTGGAAGTCCTTGCTATGTGTTGTTAGTGGGTCAGGAAGGGTTTCATCTATCCTGGTGGGGAAATAGTCCAGGCGCACCTTTAGAGATAGTCAGATCGTGAGCTATGAGCTGCCCTTAATCCTCAGAAGCCTTGCAGAAATCTAGGTATACCACTTCCACCCCTTGAGAAAAAATGGAAATCTAACTTGATGCAGAGTGGATATTTGTATTTCTCTTTGCACTATTCCCACAGCAGCTGACATGGGCAAAATCATGAAATAGAATTGATTCTGTAAATTACTTCTTTAAATTTTCTCTAAATTTTGCCTTTAGAAAAATTAAAATCATTCAAAGACAGCTAGCTGTCACTGGTGCTGCCCCAAAGCTTTCCAATCTTTGTATTTTTTATGAATGAAATGGTTGCTGTGGGAAGGTCAAGGTTCATCTAAGAACATCATAGTATAAATATAATGGTTTTGCAACTGTTTAATTTTTCTCTTCCTGTGCCAGATATAGAATGCAATTGACCCCTTTTCAGTAGCTTCTGTTCATCAGCCTGTGTTTTCCTGGGCAGACAGCTTTTCTTAGTGATTGTAAAGCAAGAAAATCCTATCTAGGCCACTGTTGCAAATGTGGGTGGTCAGTCATTACTTTAGAGGAAATTGAGTGATGAATTTAGGATAAGCCTTTGGGGTTCCCGTCACAGTTTCCTGGCCTCTGAGGAAGGGTTGGGCCACCTTTGTTCTCAGTGTTTTGAGTATTTTTCAAATGTTTGTATGTTCTCCTGCACTCCTCCAATAAAAATGAAAGCTCTCTGTTGAGAAATGGCTTTGGATGGTTCGGAGATGTAGAGGAAAAGAAGTGAGCACACCTGAGACCTTCAGTTGGTCTTTTATTTATTTAGAATAAAAAGTAAGTTTGATAAACTACCAGAGTTAGTGCTTCTTTAAAAACACTCTGAAAATATGGGAACTGTCCTTCAGGAAAGCTAGAAAAGCTATTCCCAATACATTGCAATTGCTTTTGATTTTTAGTCCTTTGGAGCCAATATCTGATGTTATGTTTTTAGAGCTGTAGGGGGAAAAAGGTGTAAAAAATTTTAAGGGGTGTTATTTAAGCAATTATGTGTGAGCTAGGTTCTAGGGCAGCTGTCCAGTTCTTTTTATGTTGTCCTGACAGTAAAGCAGATAATAAGCAGTGTCTTGAAAAGTGATTTGCTTATTTCATACTGACATCTAAAGGCAGTAGCCTTCTGTTTGGCAACCTGGGGGTTACCCTCTGCACCATGACTTATTAATGTCCTTTAGACAAAGCTAACCCTGGAAGACTCTATGTATTTATAGTTTCCTGTTCATGTACCAGCTGCTAAAAGAAAAACCATAGCTTGTAATCTTGTCTTGAAATTACTCCTAATTGTTAAGTTCACCGAAACCCTTCCCGTTTAGGGAGGACTGCTGCTAGTAATGTCGGTTTGCAATGTTCTGCTTTGGGGATGTGTCGTCTGGAGGTCTGGAAACAGTAATAAATGATCGTATTCATGTGCCGGCTGCCTGTCTCTGCTGATTTGGGGAGTGGTGGAGGGGAAGAGGTGAGGGAGCCTGCAACCGAGTGAAGACACAGACCTAGAAAGTTAAAGCATCTCAAGCCTTCTGCAACAGTCTGCATCAAGTCTCCTTGTTGTGACCTGGTGCTTTTTCTTTACCAAAGCACACACATCCAGATCACTCTCCTTGAGGTAGCTTTGTTCTTCCAAGTTTATTTGAAGTTCATGCTTAGAAAAGGAGGTTGGCTCACATTGCGAATTATCTCTTCTAAGCCCCAAGCAATGGTAATTGCCCTGTGAATTTATTCTACTTACTAGCTCACTGGCATTAATCCACTATCTTCACAATCTGCTGAGATCACGTTGACTCTGCTCCCCTTTGAGGGTTTTACCATGTTTGACTAATTGATCCTCACATGGTTCCAGAATTATCTGAATTTACCACCAGCTTTCCTCTGCACATGTACAGGAAATTGAGCTGCTCAAAGATTTGCCACGTCGATTGCTTGGTCTCCTCTGTGTGCCTCCAGAAATGTCACCCGGGCAAGGTGGGCAAACAAAAATCACATTGGTTCCTAGAGAGGGAAACCTCAAGTTAACTGTCCAGACCCAGTTCCCCACTTGCAGAGAGTACATTAAGTTGGGCTTGGCTGACATTCAGGAAATTCTAACCACCACAGTGGAGGAGAGGGAGGCAAGACCCACAGGCTCCAGTTCTGGCTCTTGCTTGTTTTGTATCTCAAAGACTCCTGATTAAATGAGAATATCCTCATTCATCAAAATAAAGGCAAAAGAGTTGGTTGGCTTGACGTTTAAAATACACAGTGACAGTTAAATATTGGCAGGGGAGTGGAGGCCCGTGGAATGAGATGTATCTATCACTCTTCCCTGTGCTTCCTGGATAGGAGTTCCTCACCCAAGCTCCTTCTCTTCTGGATTCTAAGTGACGTTTTCCGGTCTGCTCCGTTACCACTAGGTGGCAGTGGGCTAAAGAGAACTGCTCACCTAGAGGCCCCAGAAGCGCCTGAGTCTCCAGATCTCCAGTCACTGCCACAATCCGTTGTTAAATGCTCACCAGAGTTGTCTGCGATAATGAAGGAAAAACAAGCTATAATTAACCCCAGTGGCAACTTAAATGTTTCTTGCCAATGTTGAATTTACCTAATTTGAAGCTTAGGAAGCCTGACTGTTGGCGATCAGCCAGTGAGTGTGCTTGGGGAAGAGTCCTGGAGAGAGAGATTGCCCAGTGGCCAGTGTTTCAGGGAGTCTGTTGCTATTCTCACATCAGGGGTTCCTCATTCCGTCTCAGAATACCGTCGACTCCGCCCAGCCTCTTCCCACCTGCTGGGAAAACTGTCTTGATGCCCCTATTTCTCAGCAGCTGTCTCACTTTCAGAAACAATTCAGTTCCCCACAGTATGGATGCCTGAGAGCCCATTAGTGAGAAAGGTTGCAGAGTGGAGCCTCCGCTCCCAGACTGAGCAGACGTGCTCCCAAGTCAGAGGGAGATTTACACAGACACAGAGAAGTCCGTTGTTGGAGGGTGGGCACCAGGGGCAGAAGGGGTGGGTGGGCAGTGCTGGTAAGACACCTAGCACTTATGTCAAGGCCTTCAAAAGACCTCTCAGCCTCAAGAAATGATTCCCAGCAGCTGTGGGGAAGAGAAATACACTAGGAAATAATAAATGGATACTGGTCTTCAAATGAATAACTGGAAATAAGATTTTAGCAAAGAGCTTTATCACATGCCTTTTTGGACCTTGGCAACTTGCACCACGTTCCACTCAGCCACGCTACGTGAAGGGGCAGAGGACAGATCAGGCAATAGGAAATACTGCCGTTTTTGAGCATTTCAGCCCTGTGCCAAGCACTGTACATTCCTTACCTTGTTCAGATACAACCACCTTGGGAGGAAGATTTTATTCCTATTATATATGTGATGGAACAAAAACAGAAAGGTTAAGTAACTTTCCAACATCTCTGCTAATAAATGGCAAATTTGAGATTCCACCTACATCTGTCCAACTCTTCAAGTTGATTGTTAGCCAACTGCACCTTAAAAATACAAAATCTCTCAGGCACTAACCATGAACCTTAGAGGGCAAGCTGAGAGTCATCCCCTTAGACTGATCAGAAACCAGAGGGCTGAGTTAAAATATGGCTTGGTGGTTTGCTTCCAGCGTCTCTATCCTGTCTGATTCACACTGTTCTTTGACTGAAAGTGGACATGCACACGGGGCCTCATGGCTTCCAGAGAGGACCACGGCGGTGGGCACCTCCAGGGCAGTGGGCCAGCTGTGGCCCTGGGAAGAGTGGCTGCCAAGTGAGCACCAGGGGGTATTTCACCCACCAGTTAGGTTGGCCCTGGAAGGAGGATGGATCCAATAGTCTTGTTATAAAGAAGATGGAGTGACTAGTGGTCTACCCCAGCTCTTCAGTATGCATTTAGAAAGTCTGCCATTCCTTTCTGTCCGACGTTCTCCAACACTTGGGAAGAATGCTTTCTCTCGGCCTTGACTATAAATTCATCTTGTTAAAAAAAACTTTTCTTAAGCCTAAACTATGGATATGCTAAAGTTACAGAAGAAATAAAGATCACGTGAAGGCCTGTAGTGTTTCTTCTGAGTCCCAAAAGGGGACCCAAGCAGAAAGGTTTGACACGCTGTCTGCCTATCTTGGAAAATTTCCCTATAACTTGGTGAGGTGTTAATTTCAGAATGTGGCAATCCTGGGAGGAGCCCACTATCCTATGCTCTTTCACTAGTTCCTTCTAAGCCTCAGTTTGATCTCTAAAATAGGGATAATAGCACCTGCCTCATAGGGTTGGTGATGGCAACTGCTCGGCCCAAACAGCAAGGACTTAATGTCATTTATACTGTGATAAGCTGGCGGTGTGATGCTCAGCAGCTCTCTTTACCCCCTTGTGGTTGCATTCCATGTCCCAAGATCAGGCCTGGCAAACAAATGGACACAGCAGAATGTTGTTCTCCTCTTTTCTAGCACACAGGTGCTTGAAAGATTGTTCCCAGGCTTCCTGAGTTCTCCGCGCTTCCTCACTTGGCTCTCCCTGGGTTAGAACTTCAGACTCTCATCAACTTCACTGCCAGGAGAGCTGTGTACTCCCCCCAGAATGACATTAGGCTCCATGGGACATTCATTAGTTGGGGTTACGAGAGGACCACAGGGCACTGGAATGGTAATTTCCTACATGGGACCCCAGTGACCCAGAGCAAGCTAGCTCAGCTGGTCTGAGCCTGTGGCTAATGAGGGAAGGGTCATGGTTTCACTCCTGTGTGGGCCAATTAGTGTCACGTGGAAAAGTACGCTCCTGGGGCATCAGGCAGCAGCCCTATATGTGTGTGGCACTGGTCACCAGGATCGTTCAGTGTGGTCATCGTCACTATCAGAAATCCAACCCAAAGCCTCCATCTTTCTGATTATTACAGAGCCCATTGTTTCCAAAACTTGGGTCATTTGCAAGAGCACCTTCATGATTTTTGCATTATCCTAAGCAGACCACTGCATTTTTTATTTATTCAATATTTTTCTCTAAATTGACTCACTTTTTGGCTTACATTTAAAAGGAAGCTGGGCATCACTACCATCAGTGGAAAATTGGGAAATTTACCCTAAATTGAAAGTACACATTAAAATAAATATACAACTATTAAAATTAAAATGTCCATCTTCATACTATCTGTAAACACCTCCTGAGCCACAAGTAATCATCGTACTGTGCGTTAATAAATGTTGCATGTGTATAAGCTGCATGATAATACGTTGTTCTGTACTAAAGTGGTCACATCAGCAGAAACAATAATATAAAGCAATTGCTTTAGTGGGAAGAGTCGGGATCAGTGACTGGGGAGTTTCACACTTGAAGCTATGAAATTGTTCTTGCAGGGATTTCAACAGCAAAGGTCTTTCTAATAACCAGAACTGTGTAGCTATAAAACCTAAACTCTGAACAAATGTAGGGTTTAATTTACATCAAGCTTTTACTCAAAAGTCATGGCTTTTGTTCACACTCTCCACTGGCACTGTCCTTAACGCTGGGCTTCTTACACATCCTTATTATTACCACCCGTTTTATGATAAACAAAGCACAAACATGCAAAGCAGGTGTGTTGGCTATGCAGCATCTTTGTTCCGCTCCAGTCATGAGCCACTTCACGCTAATCTCCCCGGTTGGCCGGTTCCTTATGGAGATCAAGATGTAACCAATAGTGCTGTTGGTAATAAAAATGTATGCCCTAATTAATTGAGCATGTTACAGCCAATCTAGTTATGAAAATGTACACTGGAGGACAGATACACATAAAAAGACACACACGCACACACACATATGCGCGCACACACGCTCTTGGGCCTCTTCGGTGTTCAGAGAAACCCTGGTCACTTCCGTTATTTGAGGTTTCCAATACATTAAAAAATGAAATGTCAAAGCAGAGTTGTAAAAGTTAGGGTATATTTTACAAATTCAAGGCAGCCTTCAATGCTCTCTGTACCTGTGGGAGGGTACACAGCCTCATTAGGAGGTAGAGCCACAAGTCTGTACGTGAGGTCTTTGTGAGTGTGATGTCCAAAGGGCCCTGCCTCTCCACCCCAGGTCCGGAGATAAGCCCCACCAGGAGCATTGACTTACACGGGGATCTGGGTTCAAATCGTCCATAAAGCAGAGCGTAACATTTTAGCAATGTGGAAACACAGAGTGGTCTGGGGTGGGGAAGGGCGGGAAGGTGAGCAGCTTCCCTTTCCTTCTTGTGTCCCCCTTACCTTGTGGATTCTTGCTGCGCCCACTCCTGTCATGTCAGTGCTGCTTGCCTTATCCCACTTATTGCTTTCTCATCGTCCTTGGAAAGCCATTAATTGGTAGCAAGAGGAACAGACCATTTTATAAGTGCCAGAAGACGTACATAGACCAGAAAATCAAAATATTAAGAAGCGGGATCGCAGTTATAGCTTTCTTTCATTGCACGTGGACCTGATGATTGCTTTAACCACAGGAATTACTTTAATGACTGTGCGCACGTGTCACACACACACACAGAGTAAAGAGTAGGAAAGGACTCCATGCTGTTAACATCTACAAAGCTCTCATTGCACAATACTTGCTGGAACAGTAAGATTGTGTAATTGGAGAGTGTTTTGTATGTATTTACATAAAACAGTGTAAAAGTAGTATTTACTCAAGAATAACCTATTAGGCTTCTGTTTGTATGGCCTTGTTCTAAGACCGATGCTTGCTTGTGATCTTTGCCCCTGAGGGCAGAAGGCGATTAGTTCAATTGGTACTCTGGGTGAGGAGTGTGAGGCCCGTGTGTGGCCTCCTCCCTACCCTTGCTGGGTCCAATTATGCCTCAGGAGTCCTCTCATCCTGCCTCCTCCCTGCCCCCAAGTTCATCTGAGCACATCTGCTTCTCCATGAGAAATGTTTTGGCGGAAGCTAGCCTCACCTGTACTGAGAGTCATCTGTCCTGACTGGCTTATAGTCACTTTATTTAAATAAATAAATCATATATATATAGTCACATTTATATACCTTTTACATATTAATATATACATCATTTTAATAGAGAGACCAACATTATGACATCAAACCAAGAGCCATATAGAGATTCTGACTCCAAAATGGTTGGGAGAAACTATTTTAAACTCAGATGCCAGAAGAAGCTGGAAGGATTCTGACTGTTTCCTTCCAGCTCTACCTTCTACTTCAGTCCTTCCCAGATATAGCCTTCAGCGAGCGTATCTTGAATCTAGGCTCTCTCGCACAGAGTGGGCATTCAAAATTTAATGCTAACCCTTCATTGTGAAAAATGTTATCAGGGACCTAGTAGACCCATTTCAAGTCACAGAGATCTTACCAGAAAGTAACATACCTGCGGACTCATCCTGCAAACGTTGACCCAAATGGTAAGCCATGGCATTTTGACTTATATAATTGATGCCTCGGTTCTTGGGGCAGCTGGAACCTCTGTGCCAGTCATCTCCAGCCATGGGCATCAGCGGCTTCATCAGGGTCCCTCAGGGATGGCTGAATGGAACAAGATGCTAAGGGGTGGGCTGTGGTTATGTGAACATTGAGCCTGACGAGCCTGGTGACATCCAGATTGTTATGCTCCATGTCCAGGAGTTGAATGCAGCAGCTAAGAAGTTGCTTTCCATGTCAAAAGCCAGTGGTAACAAATGCCACTGCCCATCACGGGAAAAGGTGCAGGGTAGCTACTGAAGGAGTTTGTGTTCCAGGTGCCAACTGGCTACGTAATTTGCAGGGCCCAGTGAAACATGAAAATATGGGGCCACTTGATCAAAAATCTTTTCAAGATGGAGATAACAGATCATTAAACCAAGCACAGGGTTCTTCTAAGCATGGGGCCCTGTGTGATTGCATAGGTTGCACACCTCTGCAAGGAGCACAGGACCAGGACAAAGTGGAGCCGGTCAGAAGTTCAACAGGGGCGGGGAGAGGGGCAAGGTGCCCTTGGCAGGCACAGCACTGAATTTGTCTCCACACATATTGGGTTCTTTCTCCTGTTTGTGTCTGATGTGCCTGTTCAGTGGTGTCCGTGCTGGGTGTGCTTAGTAACTTCTCTAGCTATGCGTGAGTGGTCTACAAATTAAAGCAGTGTCATTTTGAAACACTTTGCTTGAGAAAATTCCCAAAGATTTGAAGTCCATTCACATAATCTCAAGGAATTTCAACAGTGCAACTGTCAATGCAAGAAAAGGAAGAACTGTTAGATTCTGTAAATATGATTCAATTACAAAATTTGGGATGGTTTCAAAAAATGTCTTTCTTTTTGAATATCATTTACTTGTGTTAACAAAGTTTATCATTAGTGATGACTAGCAAGAATTTGAAGAGACCATGATTAAGAAGTCTTGATTGGATTGAAAAAGTCTTCATCAGGAATTGCTATTTCAAGCATAAAATCTGATATTAAAAAGCCATATTCATAAAAAGCAAATGCAAATTTCTCATTAAAAATTAAAGAGATTATTTTGTTGGAAATTTTATACAAATTCAGTATTAATATCTTCCCTAAATTTTGAATTTTATTTTCTTTTAATTATATAATATAAAGAAAGAGTAGTGACGGCTTTTGCCTAACCCCCTATAGATACCCCAAGTCTCCTCCAGTTTACCCCCGTGTAACCTTTAAAATATTAGCATTTTCTATGTGTGCTATAAAGTGAAAAATGTTGGGAGCAGCAATCTAGCCAGCAGCTCTCTCCAGGAATCTGAAGCAACTCATCTGCTTTCGCCCACGGGGGTGGCAGAAGCTACTGGGATCTGATTTGGGAAATCAAGACATGACTGAAAACTGGGTTCCACCATGAGACACTGCACGTCAAGTGCTCAGAACAATGCCTAGAACACAGGAAATACTCAATG
This sequence comes from Equus quagga, assembly GCF_021613505.1. Classification (NCBI taxonomy): domain Eukaryota; kingdom Metazoa; phylum Chordata; class Mammalia; order Perissodactyla; family Equidae; genus Equus; species Equus quagga. The sequence goes on along the minus strand of NC_060273.1, from coordinate 63,759,095 downwards.
AATGGTAGTTACTCTTACCTGGCACCTTGGATCACTAATAAATTGACAAATTCTGTTGATTCTATGTCCACAATGCCTCAACTCTGTTCCCAACTCTACTTTCTATTCCTCCTGCTCCACCCCACCGTAATTTAGCATTTTATCACTGCTCATCTGACGCTTATATTAGCCTCTTGTCCTTCAGCTTTGAGGGTCTTCATTTTTGAGCCATTTGGTTCAAGTAAGATACTTTAGGTGGCAAGTAACAGAATATCAAACTTAAACTTATTCTTTCATACCTTAAAACATGCAAAGTTTCCAGAGTTGGTTCAGCAATTCAACAATATCAGGGCTCAGGTTTAGGGAATGTGTGCGTGTGGTGTTTTGTTTGTTTGTTTTGCCTTACCCCTCATGGTCTCAAGATGGCTGCTGTAGCTCCAAGTATCACCTCCACTCATGACAACATCAAATGCATGGAGGAAAGGTGTGTTCTCATTGTGTGTCTCCTTTTATCAGAGTGGAAAATTCTTTCAGAAAGCCTCTTAGAGTCCTTCAGAACACATCTACCTTAAACAAATCATAGGCAAAGGGCCATGGAATTACAATGATTGGTTTAGACATCTCACCATTTATCCTTGGTCCTGGGCCTACGTTCTCTAAGCATAGTACTAGTCCTGTACCCAAACACCATTGGGATTCAAAGCCAGGAAAGAGTGATGGCTGTTGAGTAAACCACCACCAATTTCAGCCAGTCCTTCTTACACACCACTGCCAGATTCATCAAGCATTTCCTGCTTGAACGAGAGTTCACAGTCTGCTGGGTCCCTTCACCTGGAATTAAGTGTTTGGTCACCAACCTAGAAGACAAAGTCAGATTTCACCACAACATCCTCTTGGAGCATCTTATACTTTTCCTTCATAGTTGCTTTTCACCCCTTGTAATTATACATGAATTGAGGGAAGTGCATGGCTGGTATCTCAACCCAACCAACTCCAGAATATAAACTCCGTAAGGACTGTGTCTGTTTTGCTCAGCATTATACTCAACACCTAACACAGTTCTTGGACACAGCAGACATTCATAAATATTTGTTGAGTGAATGAATGTCTATACCTGTCAAACGGAGCGAGCAGCACTTCCAACAGTTAGATATTTATTCTGGCAAAAGCAGGTTTCTATGTAGCTATCAAAAGAGGTTGAAAGAATTTGGTACCTCAACATCACCAACATTTTGTTAAAGGACTAATTGCCAAGCCCTGTGTGCACGTGGGACCATTAGTAATTCTGTAGCTATGCAAATTAAAACAGTGATGTATGATTTATAGCTTTAATAACATTCTGAAGGCTCTTAAATTTTAATCACTTGCAACATCCTTTTTAATATTCAATTACTTTATTAACTAATTAGGTCACTTGCTGAAAAAGCACATAAGGCTGGTGCTATTTTAATATCAGCTGAGCCTCACAAAATACCTTTGAAATGGTGCAAACGGTTTATTTATTTTAAACAGATCATTAAGGTGCTATAATTAATAAACCAATTACGATAAAAAGGCCCGATAGTGATGGATGCACAAGTACAATAACAGTGTCCAATGGATTAGTCATTTTTATACACATACATCAAGGGGCAAAACTTAAATGAAAACCCACTGTAAAAAGTGCTTTCCTAAATAATTAATTTGTGCAATGAGCGATAACCTGTCACGGCAAAACTAACTCGAGGCTTGTTCATTACACAAACCTGTAACATGTACCTTCGTCTCATCTAAGACATTCAGGAGGGGAAAGTCCACAGCACGCGAAACTTGGTGTTCCTTGATTACTTACAAGGGCCTTAATTTGCAGACTGAGCCGGGCACTTCACGACTTATCAGCGTGTTGGAGTGAGCCGAGCCTCCCAGAGGAGAATCAGAAGGAGACACATCCAGGGTCAGCAGCATCCCTGCTTATTGATTTCTTAGCACCGTGTTAAGGTCTTCAAAGCAAACAATGTGAACAAAGGAAGCTGAGGCCAGGCCCGCGGGGATTTTTCACCCAATGTTCTCAAAAGGAGACTGTGGCTGCGAGCGCCAAGCCTGCACTGCTAATCCAGAGAGATGCTGGGACTGCGGCTGAGGTGCGGAGGGGCAGCCCTTAGATTCAGAGCAGAATTCTGTTTCTAAGATCAGGGTGAGGGGAGAGGAACCAAACCATTTCACTGGGCTGGGAAAGAACATCATCAAATCCTAGAGGCCAGGTAATTTTTCTGGGTAACAACAATATAATAATAAAAACGTAATAACCACCACTTATTATTTACTATTTACTTACTAGATACTGTGCTGACTGCCTGCCTTATCTTCTTGGATATCTCAGGGTATTTGTTTAGGCAATATTTATTTACTGAGCACCCACGGGACCAGGCACTATACTAGGCACTGGAGATACCGGGATGAATGGGATAGACAAGCTCCCTGCTCTCGTGGTGTTTACAGTCTACTGGGGAAAAGAGACAAAAATGATACATTGCAAGGAAACAGAGCATAAACAGCAACTTCAGGCAACGCAAGGTGCCATGAGGAAAATCAAAGCAGAGAATGGGAGAGTGGGATGGAAGGTGACTGGCGCAGCTCTTTTTGACTGAATAACAGGGAAGCCTTCTCAGAAGAAAGTAACGCTGACAAACGGTCAGGAGGGTCTTGAACAACTTAGAATTCGTTCTTCTCCCAGTGTCACCAGTTGTTTTCTGCTTTGTGTCCTTGTCAAGTTCATGGAGAAGAACGGGGAAGGCAACTAGGGAAAGAGATGGAGAGGTGGGGTGGGGGTGAGAGGTAAGAGAGAGGCTGAAGGAGAATGGGGCATGGCATCATGATGTTGCCATTATTATTGTTTTGGAAGTGCAGACACTCTTCTGTAATCAGACTCCAAGATGAAAGTGCGTGTGTTATGTTGTTAGTATGTGGGCTGGTAGGTAAAAAACTGCGAGCAGAGTTGTTTCTCATCCCTTACTTCTTCCTGCCACGGGCATGCTCTGCAAGTGGTTCCATCTATGTTTTGTGTACAGTGTTTCCCTCTGTTTTAGCATCTTCATGAGGTATTGATGAAACTTTAAAATATTCGTACATTTCCACGTTGTCCCATGGATACTAAGTTCTTTGGAAAAAGCAACCTATCCCAAACAATAAATCTGTTGTGGTGCTGCTCAAATACGTGGAAAAAATTATCATTCTGCCTCGTTCTCTAAGGGAAAACATCAGAAAGCAGCCCCCCCCCCCCCCATAATCTCCATCAATTGTGAATTAAACAGCATTCCAGTAAAGTGGGCCACTCAGTTCCTGGGCCGCTCACCTGGTAACCACTGGAATTTTTTTACACCCATGGGGACCAATATATACCCAACTCCCAACACAAGCTGAATTATCTCTGAGAAATGTGTGAAGAACATTCTTTTCAAACGAGACAAGTAAAGGGTAAATACAGGCAGAGCCCTGTATTAATGAGTAACTACTTTGGTGGCTGAAGTTCCATCAGTGTCAAAAGAACAAAAAGTCTTTCTCTCTTCACGGACCCAGAAAGGATCCCAACTGTGAAAGGAAGTGAAAGGAGTGACTAGTATACTCTAGCATGAAGGAAGACAAGAGCTGTGAGTTTTGCAGTGAATTTAGGCAAGAAAAAGCTAGTTCTTGCATCTTTCATGTCCCCGAAGGAGACTAGAAACCCTTTTCAAAGTCTTCACACAAGTCTCTCTTTCTCATTCTCGTGACTTTCTCCACCACACGGTTCAAAATAAACTATTCTCACTCAATTTTTGTTCCATTTAATCACTAGAACTGTAACAGCATTATAATCTATAAATTGTTGCAAATGTCTGTGTCTGCCACGATGAGTATGAAATAGATCTTTGCTAAGGAAAGGAATTACTGTAAACTGTTTTTATAGAAAAATTGATTCTGAGTTGTAAATGAATACTAAGAAAATTTGGGAACTCGGTTCATTTGTGGCTCGGGTCTTTTTTCCTTTTTTAAGTTTGGAACAGGAGCAAAATAGTCGGTTCTAAGCTCTCCAAAGGACTAAAAAACAGGCTACACTCCTTCACAAGTGAGGGTGCGCTCTTGGACTTGTATCTTTCACATAAGAGTGGATTCCTCAGCGTCCTCTGCACTCTCTGACTTCCCCTCCCTCAGGGATAGATAGGGTGAGAGAGAGGACGTGTGCCCAGAGCAAATCGTCTGCAAACACACGGATAGTGCACGTCCTGGGGTTTATCAACGCCTTTCCCACACCTGGGAGTGACCAAACGTTTTTGGTTGAATGTCCTATCTGTAAAATGGTATTTCCTGTCCCACTCCCAAATATGTATATTTACAACAAAGATATCAGTTCCACTGTCAGTCTGTATATTAATCAGTAGTAAAATTGACTTTTCTATATTTTAGATAAAAGAAATACAAGTAGATATTCCATCCTTCTCGTGCCACAGCCAGTCCTCTTGCATTCTCCCAGGGCTTGTGATCACCACTCTGAACAATGGAAGTAACCTGAGGTAAACATGCTTTCTTGTAGACAAGTGCCCCACATTGATGGGGAACAGATCTACTGCTAAGTGCACCGTAAGAGCATTTTGGGCATTTTTTTGCATAAGAATCTGGCTGTAAAATGCATTAAACAGAAAATCTGGCCTGACCTTCCCAGGAACTTCTCTTGGTATCACTGGTCAAAGCTTTCAGAGATGTTCAGTCATTTCTTATGCGAGGGTTTCCCCAAGTTCTGCTCCTCTCATAATTACTATCACAATTTTTGCCTTGTCAGAGTACCATGATATTGTTATTTTAGGAATACTTTTCTTTAAATTTTCTGATTTTCACTTAAATTAGTATATTTGAAAAGATCCCTTACATCACTACCATAAATAGAATGCCAACCTCACTTTCTGTAAATAGAAAGAAATAAAAACATTAAGCGTGTAATTATTAAATTTTTAAAAACCACAACTAGATATCACCTCACAACTGATAGAATGACTGTCATCAAAAAGTCAAGAGATAATAAGTGTGGGCGAAGATGTGGAGAAAAGGGGACCCTTGCGCACTGTGGGAGGGAATGTAAATTGGTGCAGCCAATATGGGAAACAGTATGGAGTTTCCTCAAAAAAATTAAAAATAGAAATATAATATGATGCAGCAATCCCACTTCTGGTGTGTATGCAAAGGAAATGAAAACAAGATATTGAAGAGATTATCTACCTTCCCATGTTCATTGCAGCATTATTCACAGTAGCCAAGATATGGAAACAACCTAAGCGTCCATCAGTGGATGAATGGATAACGAAGACGTAGTGTATATACACACCATGGAATATTTTTTAGCCATGCCATATGTGACAATATGGATAGACCTTGAAGGCATTATGCTAAGTGAAATGAGCCAGAGAGAGAAAGGCAAATTCTGTGGAATCTAAATATATGTAGAGTCTAAAAAAAGAAAAGAAGTCAAGCTCATAGAAACAGAGTAGAAAAGTGGCTGCCAGAGGCTGGGGGTGGGAGAAATAGGGAGAAGTTGGTAAAAGAGAACAGACTTCCAGCTATTAGGTGAATAAGGTCTAAGGATCTAACGTATAACATGGTGACTATGGTTGATGACACTGTATGGTATAATTGAAAGTTGCAAAGAGAGTAGAACTTAAATGGTCTCATCAAAAAAAATAAATAAATAAAGGGGCTGGCCCTGTGGTGCAGCAGTTGAGTTTGCACATTCTGCTTCAGCGGCCCCGGGTTCACCGGTTCAGATCCCGGGTGCAGACCTACCCACCACTTGTCAAGCCATGGTGCGGCAGGCGTCCCACATAAAATAGAGGAAGATGGGCATGCATGTTAGCTCAGGGCCAGTCTTCCTCAGCAAAAAGAGGAGGATTTGCAGCAGATGTCAGCTCAGGGCTAATCTTCCTCAAAAATAAAATAAAATAAAATAAAGATGCGAGGTGATGGATGTGCTCATGAACAAGATGGGGTAATCCTTTCATAACATAAATGCCTATCAAATCACCACACTGTACACTTTAAATATCTCACAATTTTATTTGTCAATTATATCTCAAAAAAAACCTTTAAAAATGGCCAAAAAGAAAAATTTTTTCCATGTGCTATCAAAAATCACCCAACCAACCCAAACAAACAAAAACCCCAAAGAGCCACACTTTGGGAAATATTGCCTTAAGCTATTTAAACACTAACACCGTGTTTACCAGATCTTCCTTTCGTGGGTTTTGCTGGCTGTCTTGACCCTGGAATCAAGCAGCAGATTATATCCTCAGCTCCAACACATGCTTTCCCTTCCCATTTGGAGGCCATAAAATTTGCAGAGCACGTCCTTCTCTGCCCAGCTTCTGGCCTCGCTCGGCCGTCAAGTGATGTGCTGGATGATGCAGTGTCTTGGCTCCCTCACCCATCCATTGAGAAGTCGACATTATTCTCAGCTCTGTCAAATGTCAGTGGTTTCCTTCCCATAACAGATTTGTGTTTTGTGATTTTTATTAAAAAAAATGATCTTGTTGGGGGTTAGTGATGCTAAATATTTGAGAATTTACTTTTATATTTTCTGGAAATATTGAGCCCCAGTTTTTCTCCTAGCTCTATAAACAAAGTTATAGGACCACAGTTTCTCCATCTAGAAAAGGAAGCTAACACACTTGCTATTTAGCCTAGTGTAACTGAAGCATACCGGGCAGAAGAGAGTCCTTTTTTTTTGAGGAGAAAAAAGGATGCTACATGATGAAAGAAGAACCTGTCTCTGTAACACCCAGACAGGTGTGAATCCTGGCAACCCAGTCATCACCTTCACCCAACAGAAATGTCCTGAGTACTGTGGTGGCCGAGTCAACAGGGCCTACATGCTCCACAAGTTTATTGTCATTGAAGAAAGATGGGTGGGTCGGCCACAGCTCAAGGCAGCGGGTGGTAAGTACCCCTCAAGCGCAGCGACAAGGGCCACATTCCTCACCTTCAGCAGGTTGGTGAACAGCGTGGGCTTTTCGTAAAGTGAACTTCAAGTGTGACCTAGTGTTTGAAGACTCAGTGCCCTACAATTATATTCCACTTAGATGTATTTTGTTCTGTGCTGTACACAACTCTACATGTTTACACGTATATATTGTTGTGTAGGTGCATGTACATAAAACCATGTATAATTTAAGGGATTTTCAAGGGCAATTCTAATTCTACCCAATCTCTGCCGTATTCCTGCTTCTATAGTCAAAGTCCCATAGAAGCTGTAACCTCACTGTAATACCAGCTGGCAGGTCATCGTGAGAATTCAAAGGGAGAATGTATGTAAGCTCCTTAGCATAGTGCCTGGCATAGCACTCATAGTAAAGGGTAAGATAACCATAATAACAATGGTATTATTCTTGTTTTCCATCCAGGGAGGGAACCATCAGTTACAAGTACTCTATTACTAATAAAATTATCCAAGGAAAGACAGAGAGATCACCTTCCCTGGGGTTACTCAGTCTTCGCAAAGAAGAATGGGTATTTCAACAGGCAGACCCTGAACCCAGGTGAAGGTCTCCCAGGGCCTGATGCCAGGACTGGCCTGGAGCAGTGTTAAAGGAAGAGAAACAGATGCAAAGGGTTCCAGGAGTGAGGAGCCGTTTCCTTTGGTTGGCACATGTGAGAGGAGCCAGGGGATAAAATCTGGTAAGGTAGCCCATGGTTAGATGGCCTTGAATACCTGGACTTGATTCAGAGGGGAATAGGGAGCCATTGATAGTTCATGCACTGGAGAGAGATGCACAAGACATTTGAAGTGAAGGAGAAGCTAGAAATGTGGAAAGCAGTTAGGAAGCTGTTACAGGACTTTTCTGAGAAGTCATTCTGAGCTCAAACGAGAATGGTGGTAGAGGGAATAGAAAAGATATTGGTTGGTTCAGAGCAATGATAATCCTGTATATTTTCTGAGCAGATCTTGGCTATTTTATTGCTCTTTTTTGCTGCAAAGAATTATATATTCCCATCTTTTCAAAAGTTTTGATGTGTTTCTTACCATTCAAAAATGAATTTTTAAAAAAATCCTTTCCAGGTAAAAAATATGGATTTATGAAGCTGCAGCTAACAGGAATTTAAATAATGACAACATTACTGAAGACTTTTACAACCCACAGCACTACAGGCTGAATCCTGAGAATGCAACTGTTATGGGAAGCCCATGAAAAATCCCCAATGTGGGGCCCACACTAGTCCTACAACAATAAGAATACAACACAGGGGCTGGCCCCGTGGCCGAGTGGTTGAGTTCGCGCCCTCCACTGCAGGCGGCCCAGTGTTTCGTTGGTTCGAATCCTGGGTGTGGACATGGCACTGCTCATCAAACCATGCTGAGGCAGCGTCCCACATGCCACAACTAGAAGGACCCACAACGAAGAATATACAACTATGTACTGGGGGGCTTTGGGGAGAAAAAGGAAAAAATAAAATCTTTAAAAAAAAAAAAAGAATACAACACCTAACCTTGACAGACAAAAACGCTGTCATAGATTGCACTCCCAATTGAAACCAACTGAAGCTGTCGTCTGCCCCAAGGAGTTTTGGAACGTGATCAGGTAAAGGGAAAAAGAAGAACTGAATAATAAAAGGGAGTTGTCTTGCAAATATGTTACCAGGGGTGAATGAATATTATTATTGACATCTCCTGAGTTTGCCATTTATTTGCTAGTGTCCAAGATATGCAGGTGTACATAGAAGATGCATCACAATTTTTTAAGGATTTTTTTCTCAAAAAATGAAAATTTATTTTTTCATCGTACTTGCATTGAAAATGACACAAGTATGATGGCATCCGCCTGATAGTGTCTGCCTCAGTATGACGTTGGAATTCCTTCAAATAAATGTCTCCCCTCTTGTTAAGAGTTAGAGAATATTGTTGCATATCCAAATATATGATTTCTTGCTAGATTGTGGTATAGAATATTGGCATATTTGCATGGACAATACAACCTGTTCTTCTCTACAAAACCGTTTCCCTCTGTCACTGAGCCAATCCATCAGTTGAAGTTTTTGCTATTTGTCTTTCCATCTGAAATGTGAGCATGTTAGATGAGGCGGTAGTTGGGGTGGTAATTTTCAGATAGTTTTAGGGGGAAATGGAACTTAACATTCCTACAAATAAGGTAATAATCTCTGTATAGGAATTCAAGGTGATGTTTTATTTAACAAAGAGTCACACAACTAAGAGATTACAGGCGTATATATATGTATTTGATGCTGGGGGTTCTTTCAAAGACAGCTGTAATTCTCAGCTTGAGATAGAACACCACATTACTAATAAATTGCTTTCCTGTTGTGGACAGTGGGTGAGCCTCAATTCCCATTTTTTTACTTATTCCCATAGTGTGCATTTTAATTTATTTTCCAGCCATGAAATGAGAAAAAAAAAAAAAACAATATAAAAAGAATAAAGTCAAAGGTTATATTGAACTTTCTCCTTGAAAAGTCCAAGGGGAAAAATGGAATCTGATCCAGGGCCTTGTGTCAAACGAAGGAGAACAGAAATCTAAAACCAGCCAAATGACACTTCCTCAAAATCTAAGCACAGCATTGCCACATGATAGAGCAAGTCCACTTTGGGATATGTACTCAGAAGAATTGAAAGCAGGGGCTCAGACAGGTATTTGTGCACCCATGTTCATGGTGGCATTGTTCACAATAACTCAAGGGTGGGAACAGTGTAAGTGTCCAACAGATAAATGGATAAACCAAATGTGGTACGTACATACAATGGAATATTTTTGAGCCTTAAAAGGAATGGAATTCTGACACGTTCTACAAGATGGATGAACCTTGAGACATGCGAACTGAAATAAGCCAGAAAAAGGACAAATATTGTAAGATTCCACTTATGTGAGATAGCTAGAGAAATCAAATTCATAGACAGAGTAGAATGGTTGTTGCTGGGAGCTGAGGGGAGAGGGGAATGTGGAGTTATCAGTTAATGGGTACAGAGTTTTAGTTTGGGGAGATGAAAAAGTTCTAGAGATGGATGGTGGTGATGGTTGCACAACAATGTGAATGTATCTAATACCACTGAACTATACACTTAAAAATGGTAAATTTCATGTTATTTTACATTTAAACACATAAATGTACCACAACTATACACAAAAATATAATATGTGTATATTACCACAATTTAAAAAGATAAGCCAAATGAAATAGGGAAGGTGGTTGAATTTATAAGAATTGAATTTCCAGTCTTCCTCCTTGCCCTTAATATTCCCCCAAAACAGAATTGTGAGCACTTTGATGGGAATAGAGTGATGGGGATGCGTTTGGTTGTGAAAGCGCAGGCTCCTTTAGGTCTAATCTCCCCTCACCTATAGTCTCAAACAAAGCTTCTATGAATATGTCCCTCACAAAGTCTCAACCAATAACCTGGAGAAGTGTGATCCTAATTGCCCAACCGTCAGGTGGGTGTACCACTTACTGAGGGCCTCATTTAGACCAGTGAATCACTGGCTGCATAGGGAGTGAGGCGTTCTCTCAGAAGGACCCAACAGTACCCAAGTTACCTGCAGACACAGACGTTTCCTTCTAAACATTTTTCAATTCACTGGAAGTCCTTCTTGCACCAAGTTGATCCTGCTATCTCCTGCCTTTCCCATCCGGAGATGACTCTTGTGTTTTAAAGAGTCTTGGCAAACATTTGGTTTAGTGGAACAAGATGGAGGACGTTTCTGAAACACAGACATTGTAAGCCTCAAATCAGGCGATCAGGAGAAAGAAGTTGTACATCAGAAACGTGGCCACCAGTTTGGAAAGAGTGTTAGCACAAGTGTAGAGCTACAAAGACACGAGTAGCTAACAGTTGGTTGTTAACCTCCCAAACTCAATTCAATGTGACAGTGACACTTCACAGCACATTGCATCCAATCTCATTTGAAGCTGACAAAGATGGTTTCTGCTTTACATCTATTGGTTTATTAATGGTCTACAGCCTCTTAAGCAGATGCATATTCATTAGGTAGCCAGCTGTTAAGAGGTTCCCAGATGTCGAATGCAACTCTGTCTTGGAACATATTTTTTTTTTTCCTTATCATGAAACAAAGTAATTGAGGCCTTATTAAAGAACCAGTTAATTACTAAAGTGGTACCTTATGGCACCCTTTTTATCATTCAAATATGAGTACTCTTGGGACAACTAAAAAACTTGGTGAAGAGACAGTGTTTAAGAGTCAACCTTTATTATATATTTATATATAGATGCTGGATGTGTGGAGACACACACGCATATGCTTCCATGTTGGAGGATTTAAAAGTACATGAAAAGTTCTTAACAATTGAAAGATTTTCAGCTACAATATCCTTTCCTTGGTTCATTATAGGAATTAGGTCCAAAGGACAACACTGATAAACCTAGTAAATTAATTAAAATTAAAGGTACTTTAATATTTCTTTTATCTAATCTTAGTACTTTCCTGTAAAAGATGACTTGAAAAATGGTTGTGTAACTTATGCCTCAAACTTCATTTTATATTTTCCATTAAAGTTAGTTATTTTGGGGGGCTGGCCCAGTGGCACAGCTGTTAAGTGTGCAAGTTCCACTTCTCGGCAGCCCAGGGTTCACTGGTTCAGATCCCGGATGCAGACCTGGCACTGCTTGGCGGGCCATACTGTGGTAGGCATGCCATGTATGCGGTGGAGGAGGATGGGCAGGGATGTTGGCTTGGGGCCAGTCTTCCTCAGCAAGAGGAGGAGGATTGGCAGTAGTTGGCTCGGGGCTAATCTTCCTCAAAAAAAAAAAAAGTTAGTTATTTTTTCACTATCAAAAATAAGATAGCTCAGGGGCTGGCCCTGTGGCCAAGTGGTTAGGTTCATATGCTCCACTTTGGCGGCCCAGGGTTTCACTGGTTCAGATCTTGCGTGTGGACACGGCACCGCTCATCAGGCCATGCTGAGGCAGCATCCCACACAGCAAAACCAGAAGGACCTACAACTAGAATATACGAGTATGTACTGGAGGGCTTTGGGAAGAAGCAAAAAAAAAAAAAAAAGATTGGCTACAGATGTTAGCACAGGTGCCAATCTTAAATGAAATAAAAAATATATAATAATAAAAAAGAATAAGATAGCTCAACTATTGGCAATCAGGCTAGGGTTTTCAAATTGCCAGGTATTTCTAAATGCCCTTTTAAAGCTTTATTCTAAAGATGTCAATTCAAGTATTCCCTTAACACCTTAAATCTAGAAATTCCATTTCTACTTTTTGTGTGTGTGTATGTGAGGAATATTGGTCCTGAGCTAACATCCGTGCCAATCTTCCTCTCCTTTGTATGTGGGACGTCACCACAGAATGGTTTGATGAGCAGTGTGTAGGCCCATGCTGGGATCTGGACCCGGGAACCCTGGACCACTGAAGCAGAGAGCTGAACTTAACCACTACTCCACCGGGCCGGCCTCCTTCCATTTCTACTTTTATCTGATGGCTGGGCAACTCTATTCTATTTCTCAAATGCAATAAGCACAGGAGCAAATGAAAAATTGCCAAGGGGACACAGTCTTTTTAAAAAACATTGCAGTGCGCTTTTTGAAATGGATTCCTTAAACAAGCCACCCAAGGCCATCCGCCTTTACTGCGGCGTGCTCTCAACACGTCTTCTGATCCCTTGAGGAGTCTTTGTGTTACGCTACTCCAAACCTGCTGGAATTCTCTGCTTTTGAGATTTGGCTAATGTCTTAGCCTAAATTATATCACCATTTTTACAAAACAAACAAAAGGTTTCACTCTTCAGAAAAGATCAGTTTTTATTTGCTCTGTGGCTCATCTCCTGCTGGTGACCTTTAGAAAATGCAAATAGATTTCATAAACATTCAGAGCTTACTTAAAAAAACATATTATTTAACAACCACTTACTAGCTGCCTACCATGTGTGGAGGATTACATGGCATCTGGGACAATGTGGTCAGAGATCAGGGGTGTGCAAGAAAAAGCTGGCAATTAATCTGGATGGCATGTACAATCTTCAAATTACAAGGTCTGAAATATTAAGTGAGGAGTATTAGGGGATAGTGGAATGCAGCTGGATTTGGTTTCCAAAGACCTGTCCCAGGAGACCTGGCTTCAGGAGCCACTTTGATCTCTTGGAGCCCGTTTCCTAGTATAGGACAAGGGGATCGTAACTGTCTTACCTTCTTAGCTTAGAGCTATTGCGATGATCAGGGAGGAAAGGAGTGTGAACCCACTCTGCATAATATGCAAATCTACATCATCACTGTATGAAATACTCAATTTGTATTTATAAATGGCCCTTTAGATATAAAAATTCATACCTTTCACATATAAATGAACTGCTAATCTATTTCAGGTTCAACAGTAAATAGCAAATGATTGCCATACAATTTTGCACTCAACTTTTTTAAAGTACCAAGCCAAGTTTTTCAAAGTGAGCTCTGTTGACGACCATGGCAATGAAAATGAATGGGGCCTTCAGAATACACCATCTCCGGTGGTCATAGTCCCCTCAGAGGAACTTTTGAGGAGAGTGAAGCAATTAGTTTTCTCAGCACCCTAAACATCAGTTACTACCATGTCTCCCTCATTCCACTCCTTTTACATTGAGCTCCAGCCACACCCAATGAACTTCTGGTGGTTCTTTCTCCACGTAGAGTCTTCCCGTTTGTAGTTCACATGGCTGGCTCCTTCTCACCATTCATCAGATCTCTATGTAAAACTCCCTTCTCAGAGAGGCCATTCTGAGTTACCCTGTCTAAATTAGGCCTCTCCTTCTAGTCTTGTATAACAGCAACTTGATTATCTCCTTCAGAGCACTTACGCATGCACACACATCCACATAGAAATCTTATGGGTAGGTTTCTGGTGGAGTCACCGTAGCACATAACTCAAGGTAGTGCAGGCAGTAGGCACCTAAGTAGGAATAAACACACGGAAGAAAATTTGGGTAGTGGTCCTCTGGTTTAGTGCTCCATTATCATGTTGCAGTCTCATTTCTTAGATGGGAAGGTTTGGACTTTCTGCATTTTGATCATGACTGTTTTGTTATTGTTTTCCTTGATTTAATTTTTCGTGATTGAGAAGTGAAATATCATGAAAAAAATTTAGGAATAATATTTTAGCTGAATTTTAGGAAAAACAGTTTAACAAAAGTGGTTTGTAAATTACCAGGCACAAAAGATCACATCTTCAGTGCTTCATTCATTAACAAAAGTTGATTCTGTGCCTACTAGAAACACTAGTTTCCAAAACGAAGCTCTTCTGAGATGAAAGAGAATTCTGCCTAGGATTTCATTCTTCTTTCCGTGATATAAAAACTCTGCCAAACGTACTTACTGAAGGCTGACCTTGGTGATCAGTTAGTGAAAATCTGGGGATCAAATCTATCTACCATCCTAAGGAACTTGATGAACGTGGATGAGCTATTTCTATAGCCACACCCGTCTGTGGAGCGTTTGCCAGAGAACACAGGACACAAAGTTGCCAGGACCCCTTGCAAACAGGTCAGAGACCCTCGGTTCTGACACATTTTACTCTCTCTTCTCACAGGACGGAAAATGAGGTTCAAAAGGGGTCAATTCACCAAGCACTCAACACCTAGTCTCGCAGTCTAAGCTTTTCTAAAATACCCAATGTGGGTAAGAAACCTACTTCTTCATAATTATAAAAGTTAGTAAATATGTACCATATATCAGAAGAAATAATCTTGAAAACTGAGAAAAGCTATGGAGTCACCAATTTTTAATATTTAGTATCCAGAGTGCAAATTGATGTGACAGGCATTTTGCTTGCGACTAAAGTGAAAGGCAAAACGAAATTCTTTGTACTCAAGCAGATCACCTTATAAGCAGAATAAATCAAGCGAATGGATACATGGTTACTAGGAAGTAATCTTATCCGTTAATTCTCAATAGATAGCGGCAGTTCCCCAGATGTGGCCTGAGGACCACTGGGGAGCCCCGGGATTCATTCAGGGGAACTGCAAGGTTCCACCCTTTCCAACCACACATCCCCGAGGTCCAATTTTTTTTCATGTACTTCCATCAAAACAATATAGCACAGTAGACTGAATGCAGAAGTAAGGGAATCCAGCTGTATTCTATTAAGCCAGGTAACAGAGATTTTCAAAAATACAGAACAATGCCACTCATCACAAATTTCTATTTTGGAAAATACAGTTTTCTACAAAATTGTAATTTCACAGGTAATAGGTTTGTTATTATAACACCAATTACTATTTTTAAAGTTTCTCAGTTTTTATTCTGAATACTTTAAGTATTGATAGATATGATCCACATAAACAAAAGCTCTTTGGGGTCCTCAGTAATTGTTAAGGGCATAAGGGGGTTCTGAGACCAAAGTGCTCCATGTATTGACTCTCTCTTATCTCGTTACAAAATGGGAAAGAGTGTGCTTGGAGCATGTAAAGAACACAGCTGCAAGACATACGGGTAAGACATACGGTTAAGAAAAATCAAAAGGAAAAGAAATATAGGGTTTCCTAGTCCAGAACTCAGTTAAAGTAATGACACCTATTTTAAAGAGTAACAAATGAAACCCATGTTTACCAATCAGGACTTTGAAATCCCACCAAAATCCGTGGGCAGCCAAGCGTCTGAATTGGCTGCGTGCTGACTGCCCACCCATTGGGGTAAAGCATAAGTACAGCGTGAAGCCTTGCCAGGAGCTACTTACTGTGTCTGTGAAGAACACATTAGCAAGGTTGCCATTATTAAAGAAGGAAGACACACAAGAATTAAGGTCATAATGAGTTAAAAGTAAACAAAAAACCCACTTGCATGGATGGTTCTTTTTTGTAGTCTTGCTATCTGATTGCATACCTGGGTAGTAGAACAGCAAGATGCTAGTCAACAAAACTGCAAGAAGTCAAAAGAAAATTGAGATCTCTGCTGCTTCTAAACGCTGAGAACATTCTGAGGGTTATTTGTGTGACAAGAGCTCACTTCCATAGTTCTCTCCATCACATCTGCACTAATGTGCTAAGTAGAAGTGAGTCAGTACATTAAAAAAACAGTTCATTTACAATTTCCTTGTCTGTTAAAAAAAGAAAGTGGAATTAAATTCAGGCAGACAGGAAAATCTTCCATTAGAAATCCACTCATTAGAGTCTCTCAGGCTTTCTTAACTACATACTGCTTTTAGGAATAAAATAGGAATATCAACTTTCAGGTTTGCTGTGTAGACTAAACAACAGGCATGTGAAGTGTCTCACAGTGACTGGCACATAGGAAGTTCTTGATAGGCAAGTACTTTACATAAATAGTAATAAAAATGGGAGGCAGAGAAACATTTACAACATATGTATGTCAGGGCTGGTGGATCTCACTGACTACTTCATTTAATTATCCAACACTTCCAGATTTTGAGTTCATTTTAGAAAAAGGTGTACCAGGCCCAGAGAAGTCAGGTGAATTGATCAAGGTGCCACAGAGATAGTGAGTGGTTGAACTGGGATTACATCTGTCAGGTTCCAAGTCCACGCTCTTTCCACAATGCAACACTGTCTCCCAGGAGAGGGGAAATACAAAGCCAATTTATTTCAGAAATCTATTTACCATAAGGTGTGCTCTGCGCTTAGGACAGTTAGCTTTATTTTACTAATGTATTTCATAAGTACTTGAGAAGAAAAAGTATTAACCCTTCCCTCCAAATATAAGTATCGGCCTCAACTTATTAGTTACCATCCCCAAACCAACAGCATTATAGCTATCATTTGCGCAATTTATCTTAAACAAAAAAGGAAACATCCGAAGTACTATACAAGACCACTGTACATTTATGGCTCCTAATGATCAGAAGTAAAAAAAATTCCAAGAGGAAAAACAATGAATCTGGAGCGCCAGTGGAGACTCACTCATTATATATAAATTGCTAGAATGGTAACTATTTCCCACTCCCCCACCCAAAATATTAGGCAGAATGAAACAGACAACAGAAGCTGTTGAAAAGGGAAAGGGTTTTAGAAGAGGTAGAAGGGAGCCCAACAGATTATTAAACTATTTTCTTGACAACTCCAAATGATTTTGGGGTATTCGAACCTTTCTTTGAAGTATCACTTAGTAACCCTTTCAGAGACAAATCATTAAATTGGATGGACCCCCAATGAGGCACTTCTTATTTTTCCTCCCTCGTGGGCTCTGAAATAAAAAATTCTGGTAAGATAGCAAACTGTACGCTGAGGTGCAATAACAACTGAGATGGGGACTACCTTCTGTTCTCAGAGACAGAACACAGGAAGAAGGCATAGTGCAGAAAACGCTTTAAGAAATGAATCTTAATATTAGAAAAAAATTTAAACACAAAAGCTTAGAAACAAAATATTTATTTCCTCTGAGAACCATGTATATTTGAAAGGTGACGCTATAGTTCTCAATTTAAAGGAAAAATTCATTCAAGATTAGGAGTTTTAAATATCATGGAAGATTCTCTCCATGCTGCCACCAGAACCTGGCTTGATTGCTGTGAAGTAACAACACTTGAAAGCTCCTATTCTTTGAAACTCATTTAAACACACTGAATTGTTGAAAGATTAAAAACCGCAGTCAGCTAATTACGCTCACTCTCATCTCTTATTCAGCAAATGAATCACTTTTCATTACCACTTAGCTGAAGTACATGAATTTCTGCCTAATTAGAAATGTTGTAGATGGAACATTAGCAAGAATGGAGCGGGTCAGGATATCTTTGCTGCTTCATTTTTAATTCCTAACAGTAGAGTCTGATAGGAAGAATAGCAAAGTCATTAAATAATTTTAAATTATTTATAAAAATTACTTTGCCCAAATTATAATTATTTTTTCCCCAAATGGTCTCAAATATCTAACAGAATGAAAGAAAAAGAAGATCAACATTGATTTTAATGAACATTTTAATGTTATGTATAACAGAACATTATGAATACACTGGAAACAAAGTTTTATCAATTTAATAAAAAAAATTTCAACACAAAGTGGGGAGGTAATAATTTGATACCTATATTATAGTATTTACTTTAAAAAATATTCCCAGCTTGAGGGTGAAACAATTAATTTTGCATTCCAAACTCTAGAATCATGATTTTCATGTGATCTTAATGCAGAATTACAGCAGGAAAACGAAAACATTTTAATTAATTTCCTTTATTTGCCATTAAATCAATAAAATCTTTGACTGCTACAGGTCTCCTTTAATAATATATTTTTAACTCCTCTCTATTGGAACCATATCGCTAATGCCATATTATATACACTCAAAACCAAAACAGTATGTATAAAATCTAAAAGCCAACATCGTTGAGTTCTAACATTTATATTTAACGTAAGGTTTTAATGGATTTTTACCTTTTCAAATTTTTGAAAAGACATCAAAAAATAAAAATAAATATTTTTCTCGACTGTTCCTGTGAAATGGTGGCTACAGGGATAAACACGGAAGGAAGCCTTGCCAAGTTAATCACTGCAAAGTAAATAATGACTGCCAAAAACAAACAAAAATACTGGAGGGTTTTTTTTTTTCTTTTAAAGGAAACCATACAGCAGTCCCGAAAAAAATATTTTTCCTAGTTCTGCACAGGACAATTATAGCAGAAGATATGGAAAACGTCCCATAGTTATCACCAATTGCTTAAAGAGATTTTGTTACAATAAAAATTTGGATAGTATAATAGCAGTGTTGCTGGAACATTAGCAAAAGTATATACAGCCCAGTTACCTTTGATTTAGCCATAATCACATATGTATGCCTTTTTTGGACAAAAATATATTTTTTTATAAAAAACTGATCATCCAACTTTAATGATTTCATATATGGACTCAAAGTGGTAGTAAAAGGAACAGACCCAATTATGACAAGGAGATTCAGGGACAGAAAAATCAAGTTCCTCAGGAAAAGAAAAGTATAAAATTAGAGATTCAAACACATTTATTCAGCCCTATTCCAGTCTTCCCACAAATTATGATGTTAAAATGGGCTCTTCAATTTATAAAGGCTTTCGAAGGTCTCACTATCCCATCTGTGGTCTATTGTCACTGGGAAAAATGATTTTGACTGCCTCCTCTGAAGCGCCCATGCCTGGCCGTCTGAAATACTACATATTTCACTTTTATAAAACAGCCTTTTTGGTTCTTTATGTAGGTTTATTGTAATTAATTGATAAAAGAAAGGGGAGTTGATTAGCATTTCCATCCCAACATCACCTATCTGTACCACTAAAAATCCTTCATTCAATCTGCTCCTTTACAATCTCTTATTTGCTAAAGTTGGCGAAATTTGCAAAGGCATCTTGCTTGGGTTGCACAGTTCCAGAAGTCATGGCTAAATTGGGCATGCCCATTCCCATTGTGCCCGTCAGGCCCATCCCAGCAGGTGACATCCCTATGTTCATGTTCATGCCCATCATGCTCTGGTTCATCATTGGAGTATTTCCAAGAGGGGCCATCCCCATGGTGCCAGTCATCACATTGGGCATGCTCATAGGCATGGGTCCTCCCATCATAGGGTTAGTTTGGGGCCGGACAGGAAGCATGTTTGATGGAGAACTGAGGTTCACGGCTCCAAAACTTTGGGTCACCACATTCATAGGCTGTTGCATATCTACCAGAAGAAAAGAGACAAAGAACTTTACCACAATGAATTTTTAAATTCATAGAACAGAAAAATAACACAATCTTCCTGACCATCAATACTTACAAGCCCCAATAAAATTCTTTTACAGTGATTTTACAAGAGAAGTCAATTAACTCACACTGTTTACTCTCGAGAAATATTCAGTGCCTGTTAGCTCTGGTTTTTCAAAGATGTAGAAAGAGTGAAGAGTGGGCTGGGGGAAAACATGAGCACTTTAAAATCACTCTTACAAAATCTATTGTTGAATCTGACCTAACAAGTTGTCAAGAGCTATTGTGTATCAAAAGCCTTAAAAAAGTTTACATCCTTTGACTTGCTCTATTTTTAGAACATTATATTAAGGAAAAAAATCACAAGTACAAAGATTTACACAAAATCATGGAGTTATTTCTAATAGCAAAAAGCTGGAAACAATTTTTAACAACTGACAATAGAGGAACTGTACACTGATATGATGGATAACAACAAAGATCTGAATATTTTTTCTTAAGAATATTCAACACAGGAAAAATGATAATGTTGAATGAGAACTTCAAGAAACAAAACAATACAGAAAGAATTATCTTAACATTAAAAATATAGTTAGAAAAGATGGAAAGAAATATGAACTAAGAGTGATTATCCCTGGATTATGGAGTTCAGATGATTTCTGTTTCCTTGTCATATATATTTACCAGTATTTAAAAAAATTTTCTACAACACATTTTCATTTTAGTGATCAAGCCCCCAAAACTCAACACAATAAAATAAATGTTATCATGCCAAGAATACAAAGAAATTCAATGTGCCAGGAGGGATATCAAGTGTTCCATGAAAAACTCTCAAGTGAACACACAGTTGGCCTGCACACAGTGGTGTTATGTATTTTACCTTCATGGTTTGAAGTAGTCCTGGTATCAGGGCAAAACGTTCTAAGTACACAAAGGAAAGGGATGTCTTGTGGTAACTTACTCTGTTGTTGAATCATTGTATTGAGCGATGGTTGCTGGGGTTTGGAAGGCTGCATACCAGGTAGTAAGTTGTCTAGGCTGATGTTTACACTGGGGTCAGACCAAGTAGAGGGCAGGGTTTTGCTGGCTGACTTCTGGACCATATCTGTATTCTGATTATAGAGAGGATTAGGCTTCTGCAGCACTGTGCTAACATTTTGCAAAGGCTGGAAAATAGAAAAATGCTCTAAAAATTAAGCATCTGCTCTATAAAGATTATCAAATGGCAATTTCATCACAATAACTCCAAATATATACTAGACTTTGTTATAACTCCTGAAACCAAAAAGAACCAGAAATATGCTATGCTAAGGTTGTCAATATCCTGAATCACTAGCTTCCCAAAAATGTTCCTCTGAAGTCCAAATAATGCTTGGTGTGGGAAAAACCAACATATTTACACTAACAATTATCCTCCCGTCACCCAAAGTCTAGAAGCCACTATCCCAGAACAACTACCAACTAAAGGTTAGCACAGCTTCAAGGAAATACACAAGTGGAAATTTATTCTTCCAAAATGGAATTCAGGATATAATTTCTCATGCTATAAAAAGCAAAACTGGAGCCGGCTCAGTGGTGCAGTGGTTAAGTGCGCACGTTCTGCTTTGGGGGCCTGGGGTTCGCTGGTTCGGATCCCGGGTGCGGACCTGGCACCGTTCAGCAAGCCGTGCTGTGGCAGGCGTCCCACATATAAAGTAGAGGA
Source organism: Equus quagga (assembly GCF_021613505.1). Lineage (NCBI taxonomy): Eukaryota > Metazoa > Chordata > Mammalia > Perissodactyla > Equidae > Equus > Equus quagga. The sequence continues at coordinate 63,737,818 of NC_060273.1, read as the reverse complement.
AGATGTACACGGATGTTAGCTCAGGGCCAGTCTTCCTCAGCAAAAAAGAGGAGGACGGCAGCAGATGTTAGCTCAGGGCATATCTTTCTCAAACAAACCAAAAGCAAAACCATCAAAACAGAAAATTATATTTCATCTATCCTGACTGACATTTCCCTGCTCTGTGTATATTTCTACTGCCTAAAGCACGCAACACTAGTGGAACTCAATATATGTGGACCAATTCAGGAGAAATGAGAAATTCAGGAGAAAGAAGCAGAGGTGTCTGGTAGTTACTAAGGGTAACTGTGAAAGGACAGAAAAAGGGAAAAGACTAGGAATAGAAAGAAGAATTAAAATGTACCAATGCAAAGAATCACAACACAGTTGTAATTAAGGTTGCAAATAAGTAGATTAGCTTTATGTTTAGGAAACTCAAACTGGCTTGGGATTGTTCAGTGGTGAACGGTTCAATTTAATGGTATTAGTGTAGTTTCCATGCCCATTTTCTTAATGTTAGGTCTAATTTCTGTTATATAGAGCCGTCACCTTTCTGCTTCTTTCTTCTTTTCCTTCATCCTAACACCTCAAAGAGCAGAAGCTACACATTAAAATAAGCAATTAGCATCATAAAGAAATATTCTGAACAGCTCGAATCAAAAATAGTAAGTTCCTGATACAACTCAGACATATATTCTAACCCTGCACTTTTTCTGTTCCAATTCTAAGCTAATATTAGGTGACATAGATTTAACTATAAAAAAGTGAATTAAAAAGCTCTCATTTAGTTGTTTTTATTTATGAAAATGAGAGTGAAGAGCCTATATAAACTATGTAATAGAGCAGGCCCAGAATAGGGAAGAATATTCATCATTTTAGAGAATGACTTCCTATATTAGCAATGATTGTTTGCAACCAATTAAGTGACACATTTTAAAGGATATGACCAGAGATTTTACTGAGTGAATGCTGACCATGGGTGAAGCAATATCTCTATTCTTTCTTTCTAAAAAATTTTTTTTAACTATTAAATACAAATTTATTAAGTCAACAAATTTTCAGCAATTGCCTCTGTGCAAGCCACTATGCTTGCCTTTGCATGGACTATAAGATGGGTGAGAAGGCCGTGTCCTGCAGAACCCAAATGACTATGCCAGGGGCAAGAGGGTAAGGTAAACACAACGAGCAAAAGCAATCTGTGTATCACTTGCTTATTTTTCTGTTTCACGGTAATCTACTATTAGATCAGTTAGAGCACCTCCAAGGTTAGGAACCACAATTTCCAAGGGAGGCAGACAACTTACCTGTGATCTTGACATGGGCAAACCCAGCCCTACTGTATTAGAGCTCATCATAGAGAAATTCATACTCTGGGAAGATGTCATGGTTGCCTGGGACGAGCCCATAAGATCAAATAGGTCTGAAGAATTTGAGGCAGCTGGAGGTGGGCCTAAAGCTGGTTGCGAGCCACTGACAAGTTCTACAGCTGGCTGTGAGGCAGTGCCGAAGAGTTCACCACTGGCGGCAACAGGGCCCGACTGGGCTTGGTTAAAGGCACTCCAGTCACCAAAGTCTCCATTCCCACTTGTTGCTGTTACTGAGAAAGAAAGCACGATAAGGGTAAGAAACTTTCTGAAACGCACAGAACAACTATAACAATCTATGAACTGAAACAAATTAGAGCTGATCTATGTCCATCCAGATTAACATCTGAAGATACCATCTCCATCTGGACATTATTCTTTCTCATGAATATTCCATGAGTGTTAACAAGTAGGCAAAGGAAAACATAAAACTCCCACATATAAAGTAAAATCCATCTCTTGCCAGGTCTTAGGTGACACAGAGAAATTACAATCAAAATTTCCCTTCAATCTAAGTTTGCATACCAAATACGCTTCCAGCTAAACAAATATGAACTAGCCAGAGACCCCAAAAAGCAAGAAGAAAATTCTAAACTGGTTGAACTTTGTGCTGGGAGATTCAGAATCTTCATGCGAGGAGACAGTAAAATCAGAGCATTCAACTAATTTTGTTCATTCATTATTTGGAAAGGTTCAAAGAGAAATCAAACTATGATTTATACCACTTCATGTAAATAACCCCCCAAATTCATGAGATTAAATTTATAAAAAAACAAAACAGAAAAGCATGGAGAAAAAATTCAATAAAATTAAGAGCAGGATTAGTAAATTTCTGTAAGAAGTTCTCACCCATTTGGCCATGCTTCCGCTAACACAAGGGCTACAGATAGCCACAATATAACCTTAGTACACTGCTGCTTCAAATGGGACTGTTCAATTTATTTACTTAAATAAAAAGTGGGGTATAGTCTTAAGAGGGGAACTCATGCTAATATAAAAATAAATAAATAAATAAAACTCTATCACTACCCTTTGAAGTATAATTATAACAAGTTTAATGGATTCAATGATAAAAAAATTGACAATAGGTTAATTAATAGACTATAATATTTAAAAGCATAACTTTTGTACCTTACTAGCTGTGTGACAAGCTACTTAACCCTCTCTGTGCTGCACTTTTTTTGTGCGTGTGTGTGTGAGGAAGATTGCTGCTGACCTAACATCTGTGCCAATCTTCCTCCATTTTTGTATGTGGGACACCACCACAACATGGCTTGATGAGCAGTGTGTAGGTCCGCACCCAGGATCCGAACAGGAGAACCCTGGGCCACTGAAGCGGAGCATGCGAACTTACCCAGTATGCCACTGGGCCGGCCCCAAGTGCCGCACCTTTTAAAAAAACCTAAATTGTGAAGATTAACTAATACATAGTAAGTAGCACTTACTGTTTGCTATTGTTACTCTGGATTAACTGTGAAAAGACAGGGGAGAGAGACGGCACCGCACTCTCTCTCTTCTAGGTATGCTAAGTAATAGTGTAAGTCAAGCTTCTGTCAATTCTGCATACATAATATTAACTATTTGGAACACAATAAATATAAAGGCAAGTGGTATCTAAAAAGTTTTTTTAACTAGGCTAGATATAATTCTAAACCTTTCTTTAAGAAAGGGACAAATAGGTAAACATGAATTAATGAAAGTTGAAAAAGCAAAGGTGAAGAAAGAACTACATATAAACTGTCACCTGAAAGTGAGTAGCATGTATTTCCAAGTTAATTAACACCATCTCTTTGCACTCCATGTTCACTTACAAGTTGGAAAGACATTTTGTCTAGCCTAAAAGGTAACCAACCACTGCAATACTGTCTCATTATGCTAAACATCAAAAGAACAATAACATTAAGTCTTTAAAATTATATTCTTCTATTACCATACTAAAATGTAAGCACCCTCTAAAGAGAAAATAATTTGCTTAGAAAACCCAAGCTCTACTAGCAATTTAATACAAGAACTGGGCTGATATTCATTACCTCAGGGTTTTACTAAAACTTGTCTTTGATCTTCTTTACAAGAGAGACTGAATTAAGAATTTCACAATTAGTTCTATATATTAAACAATTTAAACTAATTTAAGCAAGACTGATGGATAAAGGTAAACTTTATACTGATTTTCTATTTGCTTGATCTATATACAACAGAATAAGAATGGAAACTGGGGCAAAAACGTGTTGCCCCATCTGAAAACTTTATCTGAGATGATTAATCATGGGAGGAAGAGATTTCTAGTGGGGCATATACTGTTCAGAAATGATTAATCATTGCTGCAACAGTTTCAGTCCCTTGTGTAATGGTGATCAGGTTATATTAATCACATGCATACAGATAAAGAGATGTATCACTTAGCAATATTAACATATTCAAATTATTTGCATAGTAGGCAACTTTATATACATAAAAACTTTGAGAATTATATGGGCAGTCTGTAAAATTAGGGCAATGTTTATCTTCCACTTTGCTTTGCCTTAAGTAAGGTATTAACCCTTACAAGGCATAACCACACTTCTAAAATGAAGCAGTTAATTACTCCACAATTCTGGTTTCTGGAAAATACTTGGAATTTACAAAAGTAGGCTGTCAAAATAACCCTAAATCACACTAAAAACTATGCATCTTTCTTCCTAAATCCTAAACCAGACATTACTAAATATAAACTTTAATCCAATTAATGTAACAGCAATAGATAACTCTATTTGAAATAAATATTAAGACTAATTCAGTTAAATCACCTCTTTCCTTCCTGCCTCACCTCATGTTGAAGTTTTGGTTTTTTCCTTTTGGTGAGGAAGATTGGCTCTGAGCTAACATCTGTTGCCAATCTTCCTCTTTTTGGTTGAAGAAGATTGTCGCTGAGCTAACACCTGGTCCAATCTTCCTCTATTTTTTTGTATGTGAGACACCCCCACAGCATGGCTTGATGAGCAGTGTGTAGGTCCATGCCCAGGATCTGAACCCACGAACCCGGGACCACTGAAGCACAGTATGCAAACTCAACCACTATGCCACTGGGCTGGTCCCAACATTTTGTTTTTGTTTTTTGTTGAGGAAGATTCACCCTGAGCTAACATCTGTTGCCAATCTTCCTCTTTTTGGTTGAAGGAGATTGTCACTGAGCTAACACCTGGTCCAATCTTCCTCTATTTTTTTGTATGTGAGACACCCCCACAGCATGGCTTGATGAGCAGTGTGTAGGTCCATGCCCAGGATCTGAACCCGCGAACCCAGGACCACTGAAGCACAGTATGCAAACTCAACCACTATGCCACTGGGCTGGCCCCAACATTTTGTTTTTGTTTTTTGTTGAGGAGATTCACCCTGAGCTAACATCTGTTGCCAATCTTCTTTTTTTCTTTTGCTTGAAGACTAGCCCTGAGCTAACATCTGTGCCAGTCTTTCTCTGTTTTGTACATGGGACACCGCCACAGCATGCCTGATGAGTGGAGTAGGTCCATGCCTGGGATCCGAAGGCCCTAACCTGGGCTGCCAAAGTGGAGTATGCGGAACTTGTAACCACTCAGCCACAGGGCCAGCCCCTGGCTCCAAGATTTTTGTAGTTAAACTTTTAGTATTATCTCTCAAGCTTCAGACTGATGAGATTTTACAGAAAAAATACTACAGCCAGACACTTTACAACCTTAAAAAAAAAAAAAAGACAAAATAACTAACTTACTAACTTAGGCCCTTTTCTACACGCTTCTATGGACATTATCTTCATAAAGAACCATGCCAAGTAGCATGACTCCCTATTTTAGAAAGTTGGAGGCTCAGAGGCTTTCCCAAAGTTAAACAGCTACTATAGTATATGGCAGAGGTAATAAGATAAAAATATTAAAAAACAGAGAGAGAAAAAAGACAAGTCTTTCTTCTCAATCCTTGATATTTAAGCCTATATTCTGCTTGGGGGTAGGCTTTTTTTTGATCCTTTTTTTAGTTGAGGTATAATTGACATACAATGTTATATTAGTTTCAGGTGTACAACATAATGATTTGATATTTGTACATACTGCAAAATGATCACTACAATGAGTCTAGGGCATTTTCAAATTTCTAGTCTAACATGGATGAGGAAGTTTTGCCTGAGGTTCAACTGCTCACTGTTTAGGATGTGTCAAAATGAAGTTCAGTTATTTTTCATGGAAATGCTCTTGAGATACCTAAATTACAAAGAAATAAATTTTAGTAAGATACTCTGCCCAATCTGAATGTTCTTGAATTTCATTCATAAAAATCATGTAAGCTAAACATAAACCATAATAATCTTACTGCTAAAATAAGATTATTTATATTTATTCACATTGTCCCCCCCAACAAAAAAAAGGCTGAGAGTCACTTATGAATAAGGGCAATTTTATTTAGGTCTACCTGAGTAGTTTGCAACCAAATTTATTCATTTGGCACACTTAAGGCACTGGCTCAATAAAACACCTTAGGAATTATAAATACTACAAGGAGAAAAACACCAAAAAGAAGTAATCTGGGGGGAGAGGGGGTTGCTTGTGTTGACAATCTTTTCACTGCCCCTAGAGTTCTGGCCCACCAGACTGTATCATACCTTGGGAAGGGAAACTGCTTGATGCAGCAGCTGAACTAAAGTCAGCAAATCCTCCAAATAAATCAGCTGATCCTCCTAGAAATTAAGTACGAGGAAAAAGTTAAACCGTCAGAACCACAGAATAATTGATAGCAATTTCAGGAAGTCATTTTAACACCACATTTAACCCCAATAATAGCAGCCCCAGACCCACCATAAAAGCCAGTTTTCATGTCACCATGTCCCCTTGAAGCTACCACAGACTCTCTTACATTCCTCAGTTCTATATCTAGTAAGATACTGACACTACAACTGTGGTTAAAGGTATCCCTCACAAGCACTTCACGAACATAAGATAGGCATGCAGTTTATCCAGCCAACTATGCTCTTTATCAGAATCTTTAATGGATGCTAAAACCTGGGTAAAATGTTGCTGGGGAATAAGACAGTCACATATTCTTAAAACATCACCCCACAGATGACTTATTAAATACAAGGGGATGAAACTACTTTTACAATGGAGAAATCGGATGGATACCACCTTAAACACCTGATCAAACTTAATGCCACTAATAATTGGACAAAATAGTATTCATGGACCTTCTAATGTCAAAGACTGAAGAAGAGATCATCACCCATGTAGAAATTCCTTCCAAAAACATTTAAGCTGAATCTAATCACGAGGAATGAATCAGACAAATACAAATACAAATCAGAGGGACATTCAGCAAAACAATTCTCAAGACTCTCCAGAAAACTGTCAACATCTTTTTAAGAGACAAAAGACTGGGACTGCTGTAGATTAAAGGAGCCTAAAGAAATGACACAAGTAAATGAAATGCATGATGCTTGATTGGACTCCAGATTTTCTGTAAAGTGCTATCCTGAAATAGCATAATTGAGACACATTCCAATTCGGAAATTTGAATATGGTCTGTATTTTAGACAACAATACTGTTTTAACGTTAAATTTCCCAAGTATGATAATTTTATTGTTGTAAAGGAGAGATAACCTTGTTGTAAGCAGATATATGCTGCAGTACTTTAGGAGCAAAATGTCATGATGTTTGCAATTTTCTCTCAAATGGTGTACAATAAACAAACAATGTCAAAAAAGAACTAGAGAGAGAAATAAAAAAAAATGTGGCAAATTTTCTGTAGGTTTGAAATTTTTTTAAAGTAAAAAGTTAGGAGGGTCTGGTCCCATGGCTGAGTGGTTAAGTTTGTGCGCTCTGCTTTGGTGGCCCAGGGTTTCGCTGGTTCGGATCCTGGGCGCGGACATGGCACCAGTGGTCAGGCCATGCTGAAGCGGTGTCCCACATGCCACAACTAGAAGGACCCACAACTAAAAAAAAATATACAACTATGTACTGGGGGGATTTGGGGAGAAAAAGCAGGAAAAAAAAAAAAGAAGCTACCAGTTGTTAGCTCAGGTGCCAATCTTTAAAAAATAAAAACAGGGAAAGGGGCCAGCCCCGTGGCTGAGTGATTAAGGTTCTGCATGCTCTGCTTTGGCGGCCTGGGTTCACAGGTTCAGATCCCAGGTATGTACCCACTCCACTCATCAGCCATGCTGTGGGGGCATCCCACATATAAAGGAGAGGAAGACTGGTGCAGATGTTAGCTCAGAGCTAATTCTTCCTCAATGAAAAAAAAGAGGATTGGCAATGGATGTTAGCTTAGGGCAAATATTCCTCACAAACCGGCCCCCCACCAAAAAAAAATTGGGGAAAAGCTTCAAGTTGATTTGTACAAAATCAGCTTTAATAGTTATAGGAATAAAAATGAATGCAATGATTTTGATGGATTAATTTTTCTATTCTATACTCCATGAACAAGCAAATACTGGTATTTTTAATACCCGAAAAAAATATTAGTTTTGTTGCTTCTAGACTGGTGTTTTTAAAGGGGGTGAGATCCAAATCGTAAGGCTTCAAATCAATCTGCATAACAGCACATCTCTATATGAGTAAGAATATTTACTTTTGTCTACAATTTGAACACTAATATATTAAATTTCAATATTCTATTTCTCTCCAATTCAGCTATCAATGAAACTGCCAACAGCCAAAAGATCTAAAACCTTAAATAGTTGTCCTTATTTTTGTTTGCCTTTAAAGATTTCACCTAAGAGTCACAACCTTAGAAGTTTAGAGCAGCAGTTCAATTATGGTGCTTTTAGCATTATGCGAACATTATATAGGTTACATCACAGCTGCTTAGCCTGCAGTGCTTAGAAACTAGCCAGGTGGGACTGGAACATCTGGGCTGCACTCAAACACCACCAGGGACAGCTTCCAACATCTGGTGCCATTTCTGAATTGTCTTATCGCTGCAAGACATTCTGCCCCATCTGCCACACTCAACTGGGTTAATTAAACTAGAACCATCTCCCCTTCTTAATAAATGGCCAGCAGTAATAAAAGGAACAAATCAGTTTCTGATACATGTGTACCTGGTATTTCGTTTTAATGCACATTACTGTAGTCAACTATCAGCAGATATAACTAATTCCTCATTCCTTCACCTCATTACAGATGCACATATTCCCATATATCCTCATTTATCATTAACTAACTCCCACCAAGGCCAAGGTTCTCCACTCCTGCCAACACTACAGCTCCCATGTCCACTTCTGCTTTATCCAAAGGATAGTATCAGGCATTCGTTTTTCTCTTCTTTAAAGATAGACACATGATAAAATGTGACGAGGTGCACAAAAGATCAATGAGCTACATTTTTAAACTTTATAAACAAGTACATATATTAATAAAAACTAGCAGAGACATGAATGTTGCAAACAGTTGCTGCTTAATATTCATAAATTTGTCTTCTGTAATGTTCCTTCATGTTAAAAATATTGATCAAAGTATACTGTTAGGTAACAGAATGATAGTTAATCATTTACTATAACATTAAGGGATTTGAAAATTGAAGATTATTTTAATTTGCTTTACCCAAGCAGTGAATAAACATCAATATGTAATTTATTATGCCAAACAAGTCAGGGATTTTCAAATCTTATTCAGTCTGGGCTACAAAGAAAATTCAGGCTGCAGATAAAAGCACTGAATACGGTAGATTTCAACTTCAAACTGGGTAAGATATTTTATTTTTGTCATATCCTGAATTTAATATTTCAGATAATTACCTACTTTGGTTATTCCACTGCTCTATCTTCTAACAACTAAACTGAAATTAAACTATGTTCCTAACTTATCGATAGCAAATATTATTCCTCTCCATCTATACTATAGGGAGTCTGATTACAATGTGACTAACTGAAGAACACTGGGAGAAAAGAATGGAAACATACATAGGTATTTTACAAATAGAAGCCACCTTTCCTTGAAAATGATTTAACTTTAATCTTTTGAATTGCCACAGATTATGCTTCTACTTGTGTTTTACACAATGCAATCTTCAACTTTAAAAACTATCTTAAAAATTAAAAATCTCTTTACTTCACTTAGGAAAAGTTTCTCCCTTCTAGGAGGAACTATCCATACCTATGTGCATGATGTTATTCATACCAAGGCCTTAAATTCAACAGAAATTTTCTATACTTAAGCATTTTCCCAGTTAACTTCTATCTAAAGGAATTTAAATAAAAGTCTACCCAAAATTGCTGCATGTGGAAGACTGCTAAATTGCAGAGCTATCCTTCAAGATTCCCACATGAGAGCTGTCATTATAAATGAACCATTTCCATCTGCCTTTCCAGGGCAGCAAGAGGTTATTTACAATCACCAGCTGGGAACATGTATTTTCTAAAGCAATACTGTGAACAGGAAAAATACAGCTAAACTTGACAATGCTTAAACTACAAACGGAAATTTTCTTCAACAAAGAAGTTAATCTACGTTACGTTACAAAAAAACAAACGTTTGCATGAAGAATTGTAATATATATAAAATTAAAAGAAATGATAAAATGCAAAAAAATTGTAAATATATGACAAAAATTTATACATATAAGAAGATTTTTAAAAATAAGGATGAACTCCTCCAGTTACAAAAATGGACATAGGACATGAATAGACAAGTTACAATTGGCCTATAAAAACATGGAAAGTATTCAAACTCAGTTATCAAACAAACGCAAAATAAAATGAAATACTATTTTCTCCTTAACCAAAGTGGAAGATTTTGAAAGATGTTATTTTACTACTTAATAATAAAAAAAATTCGGAAAAAACCCCACAAAACCTAATGTCCAAAAAAATAAGAGATTGATTGGTTAAATAAATTATAGCATATCCATAAAATGTTAAAATTATAAAGCAACTAAAAGGTCTGTAAAAGACGACCAACTATCATAAGGAAATGGTCATGAAATCTTGGGTGAAAAGTAGTTTACAAAAAAAAAATCCTTGTCTGGAAGCCTGAAAAAGATCTGTTCCATAATAAACGCTTAAATAAACATACTGAGTATACAGAAAACATATTTTTAAAAAAGAGTATTCACCAAAATAATTAATAATTAAACTACGTATCTAAGTCATGGTGAATCACTTGTTTCCCATCAAATTTCTAAAATGAGCATGCATTACTTTTAATTAGTGAAAAGGAGAGTATGTTAAAAAATTTTACTTTTTGGAAACTTGGTTCAAACAAGACATGTTCCAGGGAAATTGTAATACATGAGTTGCTGTACTGAGGATGTAAAATGGTGGGTTCATATTCATGTAAATATCCTCAACTAATTTTAGTGATTACTGGGTACAAGGCAACAGGTTCAAATGTAAACACAATGAAAATTTTGGATTTGATATACCTTAATCTTTTAACTTTTTTTAACTTAAAAAGGAAAGAGAATTCAGAACATTGCAAATCATGTAACATCTTTCTATTTGTACTGACTGTGGTATAGGTATATGTTTCTCTTCAATCTCACTTACTATACTAGAAAAATAACTTAGGTAACAGTACGTTAATCGAGACCTAACTTCCTCAATTACAAAGGGACAAGGGAGACAACGTGGGCTTTTATAGAGGTAAGGTATATTAAAAAATAAAATGGAATGGTTTTTGGCATTCTATTTCTAATTGGCTTTATTACTCATTTTTTTTAATGTTTACTTAGAAATATACTATATGCAAAAGCCACCATTTGAGGACAGATTTTAAAAGAACATCACCATAGTGGGACATTTATCAAGACAGTCTCAAGTAAATCTTCATGAATAGGTTTCACATGTGTATTTTTAAACTTGGTAGATATTCTACAATGATCTGAAGATGCTTTTGCAGATGCTAACAAGAAGGAGGTAATAACACATATAAAAAAGAAAATCTGAGCATTTTCTCAGAGGAGATATTTATCTGGTGAGTGTTACAGATGCCATATCTGCTTAGGTTTACAGTTCACGTCCATATTACCTGCATGGCAGTACTATAAATATAGGCACATCTGGTAAATGACACCCAAATGGCACACCAAATAGCAATGCTAATATGCTACATTCTTAGACTTTCTCACGTGTAGGTGCTAAAGATTTAATATCTAATTTTTTTCCCACTGCCGAATTCAATTGAAAATATATTACTAAAACATTTAGAGATTTGGCGTAATGAAATTTATGTACTGATTGGAGGGGCTATGCACAAACTGTTTAAACATACTGCTTCAAATAGGAGATAACTTTAAAAAATAATTCTGATGCCAATCCACATTCAGTTGTTTTTTAGAGAATATTAATATAAAATAAACTTTAAGGCAAGAAACCTTCTAGATCGCATTCAGACTTTGTCTCAATTACTGTATTAGTATTAACTGCTAGTTCTATTTAATTAGTCAATCTACTGTTCGCACTGGAGAAGAAAAACCACTCAAAGGTTTCTTGCCAAGCAAAGGAAGCATGTTGATATTTAATAATTCTTTCTGTTCAAAGCAATCTTGATATCACTGAGGAAAAAAGTTACATCCACTCATCTGACCTTCCTAGTTAATTCTTCCCTGATTGCTCCATTAAAACTTGCCACAGATGCATGAAAGGGGCTCTTTAACATTTCATGCCAGGAAGTCCAAAATAGGTGTTATTCTGTGTCACAATGTCTGTATTATATGACTACATGCTAACTACCAGTTAAAATCACAGTTAAAATCTTAAACATATAAAAAGACAGCACACAAATTGTTAAACAACTAATGCAGTTGTTTGTAACCTTGGGCATGACAGTTCAATAAAGTTTAAAGAATAATTTTAGGGATCATTATAGTTACAGAAAAGGGGGAAAGTGACTCGAAGAATCTCAGAAACTAGGCTGAACTATATGCCCTATGAAGTTCACTCCCAGTTCAAGAATTTTATGAGAGAAGGCAAGGAGAAGAAACTAACAGGAGACTAGATTAATTACATACACTAAACTATCAATGAAAAGTCATTTCCAACATCCACTTCCACTTCAACACTGATGTAAATTTTAAAACAATTTGGTTTTAAAATACTAGGAACAACAGATTTATTTTGCACATCACTTATATGCCAATCTTGCCATCTACATTTTAATGTGAAATGAACTTTAAAGAGGTTGGGAAAGACTGTCTTTAAATAGAAGTTGTATTTCTTAAGCTGTTTTGATTTGCAGCACAGGAGTTTATTAAAACTCCATCATCAAACACAACCTAAAATATCAATTTTCTTGAAAACAGTTTATAGGGAGTTACTCAAATAAAATCTAGCACATACTGGAAATCAAATTGAAAAAATCATTAATCCTATCTATGAGGAAATCTTGGTAAATGGATATTTTTATACTGCAGCCCTCTTAGTCAGGTAGGTAGTTACACACTTTCACAGAATGACCCTTTCCTCCAAAGCACTCTGCATGTTTGTAAGTAGGTAACTATTTGTGGCTCTTTGATTAATGCTTACTTCCTCCACTTGACCTTCCCCTGAGGGCAAGAACTCTGTTGTATTAAGCATTATACCTCAAGAACCAGACCAGTGTCTGGTTCAACAAATGTCTGTTGAATAAATGAATGAAAAGTTTAAATGAACTCTAGGTATGGCTGATGTTGAGAGACAGAATTAAGATTTAGGGAAAGAAAGTAAAATGGGCAGAGCAGTACATTCTGCTTGTAAAGAAAGCAAAGGAGCCCAAACACTTAGGGCTAAAGAAATTAAGGAGAGAGAGATTACTGAATTATCAGTCAAATATTTAAGCACTCTTTTTCTTTACTTTAGGCAATTAAACAATTCCCCCTAAATAATGCTCAAGGCTCATTATTTCATACTAAAAATAAATCCAATGCAAAAAAAAAAATCATTTTTCATTCCATCTTTTATTTGGCATTTAAATAAAATTACTCTGAAATGAAGGTTACTAAAAAGAAAAAGCCTGTGGAAGCTTACCTGTTGACTGGCTAGTACCATCAAACAGATCAACAAGGTCACCAGATGACTTGCTGCTAGGCACTGAAGTCTGAAAACACACACAGAACTAATAGGCTTAGAAAACAAATTTCCACTATTTTTTCTAAATCTGCTCTACTCATCTCTAATCCCCAACTTATGCACAAATACCTGTGATTATCTTAAGTAAGGGTAGTTGTCATCTTCTAAAAAAAAAAAGAAATGACCTTGATTGAATCCTTATGGAGAGGTAAAGTATTTTTAAGTACTTCTATTCCCAGCACTGTAACAGTCCCTAACATCCATACTCTTTTCCCTAACTTCTTTTCTTACTGCATTTCACTCTGGAAAACACACCTTTCAGATCCCACTTAAATCTTAATACTATGTATCAAAATCATCTGAGAAGCATTAAAAAATACATATGCCCCAGCCTTATTACAACATACTGAGTCTTCACTGCCCAGGGTGGGATCTTGGCTGCTACCGTCTTACAAAGTTCCTTCGATAATTTCAACGCATAACAAAATCTGAGAACCACTGGATTAGAGGCCAAGATCTACCCAGCTCTGACGTTCTATGATTCTGTGAACTTTAGCAACATTCACTGTTTGTATACCACACAAGTCAGTATAGTTCTGTTTCTGATCTATCTTGACATCTAATTGTTTCATATTTAGTTCGTAAACTGAAGTGTGAAGCTGGCGTTCTAATATAATTTTTCTCTTCTCCATAGTCGTAAGCACCCTGATGCATATATCCTGTATGTTCAATATATACATGCTAAATTGGAACAGAATTGCTAGGCAAACAGGGAAACACTGTAAGTTCCTAGGCATGTTAATTTGAACTTTGAAGATTAAACTACTATATCGTGGTTCAAAAAAGGCCTTGAGATTGAAAGAGATCCAAAGCAACTGAGTAACTTTTCAAGACTTCAGCCATCCAGACGTTTTTTGTAGTGAAAAACAAAATCAAAAAGCTTACACTACAAATAGAAAATATTCATGGCAGAGTGACATATGTTCAGGCTGTACTATAAACTGATACTTAAAATCCTTTAAGATACAAAAGTCTCAATTTATCGTTAAAAAAATTACACACTTTGAATATTTTCCTCATGCAACCTTAAATGAGTTCTCCATATAACAGCCATTATGTATTTGGGTTTTATAATTATGACCAGATCCTGTATAGCCATCAGTAAGCCAACTGTATCTACAGTAGAGGAAAACTCAGACCACAGAGAAATAACAGAGGCATTTCTCCTCTTTAACTACAACTAAAGTTGAGTTACAATTTTGAGGTTTTCATCAAAACTAAAAAGATCACAATATGGGTGAAATTACACACCAGTACAAAAGTTATATGGCAAAAGCTGACAGAGTACTTGTTCTTGCCACCTAGTAGGACTAACTTTATTTTTAGTCACCTACAATTTGAAGGATACAATAGAATAATATTTTCCCTAGCTTTTAGCTACTTCCAATGCAAAGATACGAGTTGGTTAAACACTAGTGAGGAGGGAGTGACAAAAACAATTTAGTCTTTTGGGGCAAATATCCCTCTTTGGCAGATTTCTGTCCAAAGATTAGCTTGCGGCCAGATATCTAGTAGGTGGATTTCATTTCTGTGGTGAATAAAAAACAAATGAAGAAGGTCTAAGAGGCAGTGCTGCTACTGATCAGTAGTGACCACATAAGTCTCCCTTTACAGGCACCATCTCTATATTAAATGAGACCATTTCCCCTGTACGTCTACTTGGTCCTCTTTTGTCATTTCTTAGAATTTTCAAATACTCCCATGTTTTCCTTACTGAATCTTGTGCTTGGTAACCAGCGGTGGTATCTAGAAGGAAACAGGTGCACTACACTCTGATTCACAACCTTTCCCAAATGAACCAAGAGTGTCATCTTTACTTTTACAGAAAGTGCACAGATAATCATTCAGCAATTGGACAGGTTTCTTCCCCCAAAGAGATTTCTTATTATTAATGACTCTGAGAAATACATGCCAGATGATCTATAATTAATATGATTGCCTAGAAACACCCAAGCCTACTAACGCACTAATTCTAAAG
Source organism: Equus quagga (assembly GCF_021613505.1). NCBI lineage: Eukaryota > Metazoa > Chordata > Mammalia > Perissodactyla > Equidae > Equus > Equus quagga. The sequence goes on along the minus strand of NC_060273.1, from coordinate 63,722,450 downwards.
TAATTTATAAGAGTAAAGCCATGTATAATGTGTAAACTTCTGCCATTCCCACCTTAACTGAAGCCTGAGGTGTATGAGTTGAAGCATTCTGATCTGGACTTGCTTTCTCCCCTGTGTAATGTGCTGCTGCTCCAAGATCAATGGTTTTGGAAGGATTTGCTGTGCGTTTGTGTCTGGTTGTGGTGGTCTCTGTGGCCTGTGTGATATGGATATGCTTTGTCGTCACAGTCTCCTCCTCATCTTTGAATTCACCTTTGGGAGATCTGCCTCTTCTCGCTTTCTTTTCTTCATCACTGTCGCTAAAAGATATTAAAAATGAAGCAAAATAATAAGACCAGGGATTATTTTAAAATGGAGCCCTCAGTGATTTGAGCTAAAGAATTTCAAATGTGGTAACTCCAAAGTTCCATACTTTGACTATTTGACAGGGATCAACAGAATGTTACTTAAGCTATCTGAATAATGATATCTGTGTGCTGGGGAGGGGAAGTGGGAACTCACCAAATTCCCTAGGTAAGTCTAAAACACTACTATAAAAAAATATTTACATAAATGTGGACAAATAAAAAATGTCTGAAATAATTCAAATGCTTATTATAGATTTAAAGCTTAATTAAAAAATAAAATAGCAAGATTATCATCACATCATAATCAACTGATGAGACCCTGGAAACTCAAATATCTACATTTGATGACCATTTTATTGAAACGGATTGTGTGCAAACAACTCGAGTTCCATTTATATAACATAATTCTGCCACTGACTCTCATATACTAATGCAAATACATAATAAAAAAAATTATAATTTCAATGAACACCTTTTAAATATTATCCTATCTGAATTCAAATGATTAAACTCTCATCAGTAACTACAAAAAAATATGAGGTAATACACTTTATGATTGTGCTCTGTCTTACCATAGTAGCAGAAGATCAAACTTTTATATAATTATGAAAACTGCTTTACATAAAACAAATATATTTAAATTGTGAAAGAACACCTTTTAAGGCACATTCAAAAAATGCTTTTTTCTTTTTCTTTTCTAATAGTGGAAAAGAAAAAAATACGTAATGAGTAAAAAGCTGGGGTTTTTATACACCACGAATTAAAAATTGCAAGCACAGTCAGCATTCGGTTTTTTTCTGGTGCAAGTAGGACAGAGAGAAAAATTACCTGAAATATGTTCCATTACCTATATTACTTAATTTTAGAGTAGGTGGTTTAATTTATAAATATTCTGAAAATAAGACACTTAACATTCTTCTGAAAACTATGACTATTATTACTGATGCAATTTAACTGAGACTAATCTAAAGCAATTTCTACTTAAATATAAAATAATCTGAAACAAGTAAAATCCAAGGATCAAGAAGAACGACTTCTCACACAGAACAAAGGGGTTAAATGTATTTTTATAGATAAGCATTTTAGGAAATCTACAAGTTCTGATTAAGTATTCAAAAACCCTTGTCACTCAGTAATTTCTCAGCAACAAATGACCTAAAGATTCCCACCATCAGTCCTATCAGTAAAACTGAAATTTCTTACCTTTCTGATGTCTACTTTGATTTCAGTGCAAGGTAATTTCTTTACAAGTTAAGAATATAAAACTGACTAGCACACAATGAAGTGGAAGCTTCATATTTGATTAATGCTCAAAAATTCCTGAATCTAACAATGAACTAGTAAGTCTGAAATTCTGGTAACATGCCTGAGAGGTGACATGCAACTTGGTCTAAAAATCTACTCTTCTCTCACAAATATTCCAAGATATAAAGTCCCTGGTGTCCCCTTTAGTTACAATAAATAAGACACACTATATTTTCACTCTTTAAACCTAAATGCTCTATATAAATACTGTATATCAAAGATTAGGAACTCTAGCAGATCCTGTCTTGGAGGCAACATACAAAAAAAAATCAAAGGAGAAAGAGGAAAAAAAAAAAGAAAAGAATAGGAAGGCAAAGCAAGGGGGAAAAAATTGAGGGTGGACGGGTAAAGGAGAGGAAGTAACAACACAAGAATGTACATAGTTAGATCTCTAACCAGCCTACCTACCTGATTCCTACACTTCTTTAGGAAATAGCAACAGAATATATGGCCACTATGTTTTCTAAATCAAATAAAAAACAAACACACAGGCCATAAGAACATTAATAAGGGAAAAATAGCAAAGAATATTTGAAGTAGGTATTGTTTCCCAAAGTTTAGTACTTATTATTACCATATAAATACTCTTTCAGTATAAAAGTGCTAGAAATGTAGTTGTAAAATAGATGTATTCAAAGTCCTAAAAATAAATTCTGGCTCTTCAAAGATCATATTCCAGAAATAGTCTTTAAAAAGACAGGAGTTTCAGGGACTTAATAAACAGGGAAACAGACTGAAAAGATACTAAACAAATATTTCAGAGCCTGAATAGTTTCAAAATTGTATTTTTACTTCTTTGTAATGACCCTTAAATTTGACTTAAGATTTTTTTAGGAAAAAAGATGGTATTTAGTCACAAGAACTCACTTGAAGGTTTTTGTTCTATCACTAACTGTGTTGCTTTAGGCAAGTTCCACACAGCCCGACTGGGCCTCAGGTTTTACATCTAAAAAATAAGAGTAAAATCCTCGCTCTAGCCTATGTAATAGAGATACTGTGAGGCGCAAATGACAAAGCCCTTGTAAAACTCGCTTTGCAAATTCAGTGCTATCTACACTGCCCTTTTAACTGGCAGAAAAACTAGTTTATAGCTATATTGGTAGGTAAGAACAAAAGTGAATGCTGAAAAGTTCCAAGTATGTAAAACTAAATACAAATGCCCTACCATCATAAAATGTAGTTTATGAAAATATAGGGCTATACTCAAAAACATTTTAGTCCAAAAATCCATTTGGATTTTTTTCTGCTATACACTGGCACAGAATTATTATGAAATGTCACCATAAGAATTAAATTTCAAACCCTTTAACTTGCATTTAAACTTAATATATAAACTTCATCACCCCTCAGCAAATGGTGGTCTAGTAGTTAAGGTTTGGTGCTCTCACTGCCATGACCCGGGTTTGTCTCTGGTCAGGGAACCAGAGCACCCATTTGTCGGCTGTCATACTGCAGCGGCTACATGTTGCTGTGATGCTGAGAGCTGTGCCGCCAGTATTTCAGAAAGGAGCACAGGGTCACCCATGGTGGACACGTTTCAGTAGAGCTTCCAGACTAAGACAGACTAGGAAGAAGGACCTGGCCACCTACTTTCGAAAAAATTCGTCACGAAAACCCTATGAACAGTAGTGGAGCACTGTCTGATAGAGCGCCGGAAGGTGAGAGGATGGCGCAAAAAGACCAGCAGGGTTCTGCTCTGCTGTACACAGGGGTCACTGTTAGAATCAGCTCGACAGCACTAACAAAAACTACCTCAGCAAAACCTTAAATCCCTGGATCACCTGATGCCAAAATGGAAAATAAGCTGTGAAAGATGTTATTGGGGGAAAAAATTCCAGTAAATAGTCCAAATAAAAACATACAGGAAATGTATCAACTTCAGAAATAAATGAACATAGATAACACGGAAACTGTCAATACTAATAGCAAATAATGTTTGACCAAGCATCTTAAAAACAGCTGCATAGTGCTCACATGGGCAGCAAATACAGTCATGTGCCACACCATGATGTTTTGGTCAACGATGGGCCACAGATAGAACAGTGGTGCCATAAGATCGGCACCATACAGTCTAGATGTGTAGTAGGCTATATTATTTAGGTATGTGTAAGTACACTCTGATGTATGCACAATGACGAAATCACCTAATGACACATTTCTCAGAACACACCCCCATCGTTAGGTGACATGTGACTGTATCCGAAAACTGGAACAATATAGAGAAAATTAGCATGCCCCTTGTGCAAGGATGACATGCAAATTCATGAATCGTTCCATATTTTTGCACAGGGCATTTTTAGGGCGATGACACTATTCTGCGTGGTTATGTAATGGTAGATATTATGCATTTGTCAACTGTACAACACTGTGAACCCTAATGCAAACACGATTTAATAATAATATTTCAAGATTGTTTATCAATTGTTAATAAATGTACCAGACTAATGCAAGATGATAATAAAAGGAGAAATCGTGTGTGTGTGGGTGCACATGCACACGCAAGCAGATATGGCAACTCTTCATATTTTATACACAATTTTTCTGTGAACCTAAATCTGTTCTAAAAAATAAAACCTATTAAAAAAAAAAAAAAGCTGAACTTCAGATAATGCTGATACCCAAAACAAAAACCCAGCTGCATAAATTTAGCACCCTTTCCAAAAGACAGAGGAGACAAAGTGTTAATACCTGCATCTTTCTGGAGAGTCTTCTCTATCTTTCCTCCGGAACTTGCTGATGGTGTCATCAATTGTGCTTCCAATTTTATCACTCAGTTCACCTAATTTATCACTGAATGGAAAAGCACTCTTGTTTTTATCCCACTCCTCATCCCATTTTGATTTGGGCTCAGGATCGTATCTTTCACCTATATAAAGCATTAAAAAAAAAGCAACTCTAAGGATATTCAATTCAAAAGATATCTATAGTCTTTATTTCTGAAGCTTTTCTTCATAATAAAATAGTTTTCAAAGGAAAACAGAAAGCTCCCACAGTGCTGAATCAACACAATTACAGCAAGGCACAGCATGTAGTGCCAGTCATTAAGTGGCAAGAATGCAGATTCAAAAGCTTTTGTTTATGAAAACTTACAGAACCTTAATGCACAGCACAGCATATCAGGAAGTTCTTAAAGGCTGTTGAAAGGAGTAGAGGAAAACAGAAAAACCAACACAGGCTATACTAGCAAAAGAGAAATGGAAATCTTTTTGTTTTTACAAAAATCACAATGCATTATATTTCATTCCTGTCTCTTAATGGTTTTCAATTATTAGAAAAGTGTTAGACAGCAAAAGTCTCTTAAAAAACACAAACTATAGGCAACACTACTCTGAATGCTACACATCCCAATATGCTATAATGACTCATAACTATCATTCTTTAGTATCAAACTAAATAACTCAATGGATTTCATGCATGAGAAAGCATCTTTTAATTACTGTAAAAAGAAAAGAATATTCTAACTACCAAAAACTACACAGACTAGAATCATGAAACATGCTGAAGCAGTTCAGAATGATGATCTACTCAAACACCAAGTCCAAACATATGCTAGGACTGGCAAAACCTACGGATCCTCTGTGTGAATTTGAGAATGAAGAGAGCAGATCATGGCAGTGTATGAAAACCCCAAAATGTCAAGATTTGTCTTAGTCCTTGACCTTGGGGGCCTAAAGGAGAGACAGGAATTATAGGCACTAAATGGAACCTTTCCATTTCCATTTCCATGACCAAACTCAACTTAGGAGGCAAGAGTAGAAAGTACAGAGAAATCATGTGAGGTTAAAAAGAACAAAACACTGAAAATTAAGGAAAGTCAGAAAAGGGAAAGGACAATGAGAACAAAATAATCAAAGATGGCTAAACAAGCTTTTGTTCTGAATTTGGCTAACAGGTTCTAATGGCATACATGCCCTTTGGAGACCAAACAAAACAATTTTGCCGAACTGCCTGCTAAAATCACAAAGCTAAAATTTTCTCTTAAGAGTGTGAGGATTTTAAAATATGTCTACTAAATCTGAAAGTGACCATCAACTTAAAGAGAACAAACATGACAAATGAAATTTTCCAGACAAAATTTAAAACAGGATGGTTTTATAAAAATGAGTGGTTTTCCAATAACGTGTATGTACATTTCAATGATAACTAGAAGAACTAGACTTTGAAAAGAAACAAATCTACAGGAAAAATGAAAGTAGATGAAAACTAAACGGATTAGCATAGTGGACATCATACCAAATGAGTACCAAAGACACTGGATATTGGTAAGACATTATCTAATAAACTGAAAAACATATAAAACAGTTAAAGTTGATTAGTTAAGTCTCTGGATCATATATATAGCATTAAAAATAATTTATAAAAGAATGTGATGTAAATGCACAGGACATTCAACTCTATCTCTAATGCAGATACTGTGATTAGTTCACTGTGACTGAGTCTGAAAACTTACTCAATTTTCCAAATTTATCTGATATAATTACATATGGTGCTGGTAAAAAAGATTTACAAGCAAGCAGAATGAGGAAATGAGTTGCAAATAGCAATTTCTACTCAGAAACACATTAAACTGCCATGGCTATTTTGAAAAAGCTGAAGAATAAAATAACTGCTTGGGCAAATAATCCCAAGACCTCTTACTTTCCTAAACAAATAAAAACTCAAAACATATTTATATGATTTAAGAAAAATATCTTGCCTACTTTGAGAATTGACTTTTATATGATGCTTAGACGTAAAAGAAAGGAATTTTTCTACTGTTAGAAACATCCTTTAACAGCTAATTAAATGCAGTATTTTTTTTCTTTGAGGGCAAGAAAGGAGAGGTGCAAAGGAGTGAAGATACTTTTTTATAAGTAACTACAAGAAAAGAAGTAGAAGATTTTAAAATGGTTCCAAAGAAGGAGTTACAAGACCTCATATAATCCAAATATAACAAAACTCAGATATGAGTGGAGGGAGCTACAGAGCCCCAATAAGCCTCTCTGTGTATACACAAAAATGACCAGGTGACTGCCAGAGCTCACAGAAGACAGAATGAGTCCAAAGGGACATGTGCTGTGAAAGAGAGTTCTTATTTTCTGTATCTGTTTCAAGCACTTAATGATCTATTTAGGGAAACTATATCATTACATTAAACATAAACAGGAGAGATGAATGTTCTAGCAGCTCTTAAATGTGTTAGGAACAATAAAGTGATAGGCCTAGATGAAAAACTGGTGGTACTGTCAGTCACTTTTTTCCATGTCAAATTAACACACTGCTTAATTAAGGGAAGAGATTGAGGCTGAACTAACTTCTAAGAAGTTTATTTTTGGACAAAAATAGTGCTAAATTGGTTCTGAATTAGGAAGATGAATCTCTTGATCAAACTTCGTATTTTTATGCTCTAAACAGTGAGTTAGAGAAATCTTTTTTCCTTTAGAATGGTAACCCCAAGAGGGAAGGGGATACATTTGTTTTATTGTCTGTATGTCAACTCAAAATTTGCAGTCATTTAATTAACAATTAATGGTTAAAATCAGCTTCTTGAAACCACAAAAGTAAAAAATAGGAAGATTCCCAAAATTCATGGCAGCCAAAATAAACATTACATATATTTTAGTATCCTATATATTCCTGGAAAAAAATAGCATTTTGGTCTTTCATATTCCAACGATTCTTAAAATATACCCAAGAAGCTAAACTGATGCTTAAGCGCCAATCTTTCTTTGATACTCACTGTATCTGAATCCTCCAACACTGTCAGAGGAAACCCCAACATATTTGTCTTTGTTCTTCTTTGCTTTCTTTCGCTCTTCACGAAGCCTGTCGTCATCCTGGGCAAATTCAACCAATTCTTTCACCTTCTGGCGAATATTTATACCTTGATCCTTGCCATGCTCATCTGTGAGGATGGTAAGGGAAAAACAAAACCTTAAGAATTCAGTTAATATATATCAAACCCTTTAACACAAAAAACAGACATGAAAATTTCAACATAAGAAACGAACTTCAATATTTTAAAATTAATAAAAAGAGGCAAATTGTGCTACTAAATTTTGTCATTTCCTTATTAGCACATTCTAAGTCTTGAGATACAATTTTGGCTTATAAGAACATGTAAAGATGAACTAAAAAGGACGACACATAATGGTGCTATGCAAGATCAATTAAAGATCCACTAAAAAGGATTACTAATAATGACCATATGAAATGGACTTATATCCATAAATGTCTTCTTTTTCTATTGTATTTTAACAAAACAAAATAAAACTCACTTTAACATTTTAATGACTTAAAGGCATCCAAATGCCTTGGTTTCCCTGTACACAAGTTTGGAAACACTAATTATCAGGATTTAGTGTAGCTGAAAAACTGAATTTTTAAAGTGCTTTTAACTGGGGTATGCTACAAAATGAAATGTGATTCATTCTGTATCCTGTTTCACATTCAAAACACACTCTGGCCTTGCTGCCTTTGCACAGTAAATATTATTTGGTGGGAGGAAAAAAAAACCCCAGCTTCAAACAGATGTGTGTGTTTTGGAGCTCTAACCTTTTCTTCCCATATGATTAAAGCTATTCCTTTATGGACACCACAGGGGACCAGTCTCCAGTGCATATTTTAATATAAACCCGAACACTCATGTTGTGTTGGTTCTGTTGTTATTAGCCAGTCTTTTCTGCAAGTTCTTGTCTTCACTAATTAATACTCTAGGGCCCCACGTCTTGGATTCTGCACTCGTCACACAACCAGCAACAGTCACATTCTAATTAGAGCGGAGAAGCTTCTAAGCTGGTTCAGGTGACTGACAACTCCAACTACTGTTTTAATTTGCTTATAAGGTTTTTCTATTGCTCACCTACAAAGTGGTAATTTTCCAGGGATCGCAAATCATAAATGTGTTCTCTGGCACTTGTAACAACACGCTCTGATCCATTCCTTATGAGGTAAGCTAGGAGCAGCAATGACTGTAAAAATACAAAGCAGCAAATGATTTATCAAAATAAATTCTGGAAGAGCTTTGGTAAATAGTTAAAAAAAGTAATTCCAACATTAGCAAATAATCTTCATGCATGTGTTTATGTGTGGGGGATTTCTTTACCTTATGTTAGACTTTAAATACATAGTCTAAAACTTATATTATCAATTTGAAGTTCCTCTTATATCAAGCATAGTAAATAATTATAAACTATCCACTGGATAACATATGTCAAAAGATTGGAAAAAAATAATTCTGATGTTAAAAAATATCTGAATGTATGCTATAAATGAACACTAAGCTTTTAGAAAGCTGGCTCAGATTTTACTTTTTATCTGGCATTACACAACTGTGAATTGTTAGAACAAGTATTCGGTAATTATATGATCCCATAGCATTTTCCCCAGATAAAATTTAATTTAGGGAGTTAATGATGTGGCTTTTGTTTCAAAAACTTGCTGCCAACAAATAAGAGAAAAACACAATGTTCATGGGGTTTATTTGGGGGGTGATGAAAATGTTCTGGTATAGATAGTGGTGACTGCTGCACAACTTTGTGGAACACTAAAAACCACTGAGCTACCCATTTTGAACTTAACTTTGCTTGGAACAAACCTCACATAAATAAGATTAGATTTATGAAAATCTAGTTAGAGTGGTGAAACTGAGGGGCAAAAAAATCTCATCCTTCTAGGAATTTATTCTTCAAAAAAGTAATTTATCCAAGAATTATTTCTTTTAAAAAAGCTCTAAATAAAAAAAGTTACAGAAATCTCAACTATTTCATCACAACTACTGTACAAGCCGAGGGAATGACAATGAATGTTTTCAGAAACAATTAACATCAAAAACACGCAACTAAATAAAGCACTGATTTTCAATCCTGAAAGCCAGAAAAGTTGCTTTCAAAGTTTCAAATATGAATATTATGTGCCATTTTGGAAAGCACAGAAAAACTTACTACTAGGAGCAAGAAAACATGGTGGGGATGGAAGAACAGATGACTTATCTTCTTGTAGAATTCTACACTACATTATGAGGAGATCAGAACTAAATGAAAGAAGTCTGATAAACAGTACATATTCGCAAATTTAAAATGTTAGAATTTTAATATGTTTTAGAATCTGTAATTATATTTTAAATTAATATATACTTTTTAGTACAGAATACTGTGATATCACTGTTATAAGACAGGCAAATTTTTATGTACAGACCACAAATCATACTAGACTGATTTTCATCGTAACTGTTCATATATTAAACATGCATACTACTACAGATTCATTACTTTTGATACCCACAAATGTATTTTTAGTAAGAATAATTATAACAAATACAATAAAAATATTCAACATTTGGAAGTTATTATTAATTTTAAACATTTCACATTAAGAATAGTTGTTTACAGTCCTAGAAAACAGAACACAAATAGCAAATCTACTTCTTTTACCTGTTTGAGAATATTCTGTTCTAGGATTTAATATCTTTCATAATCACTTCATAATCACTTATGTATGTACACCTTAAAATTTCAAGCACTTACTGTCAACATGTCAAATAATAAAAACACACTAATGCTCATACCTTATAAACTCTTCTCCAATTTTTTTTGTTGTCTTTTAACATTCGTGACCAAAGCATGTTCATAAGTTCTGGAAATTGTTCATACATGAATGTAGCCCTGAAAAAAACAATTTTTTCCTCAAGAGTTTGCAATATGCTAATTTTGACAATAGATGGCAGGCTTGTTCCAAGTTACTGGGTTTTCCCAAAGAGCTTTAAAAAAATTAATTCAAAAAATTTAGATGATCTGCTTCCTTAAAAATGTTTTTCCTATATTTTGTAAAATATCTAGCACATTCGTAAGTCCCACTAATTAATATCATATTTTACAAGCCCTTCATTCACGGCCATAGTGATCCAGATGTTCATCAGGAAAAAATTTTCATAACCTTTATTTCAAGTTATTTTATACACATTTGTCAAAAGCTTACATGGTAAGATACAGTTAAGTCTCTAAACTTCATTAAAAAAAGTGAATTTTGTTTTACTTTTTTGAGCTAATTTTTAAGGGGAACAGACCCTGAGTAAAACTTCCTCCATTAATATCTGAATGATTATGCAAAATTTCTATCTGGTAGCTAAAAAGTTTAAAACTGAAAGCAAATCTCACATTTCTGTGTAAAGACAGTTAGATTCTTTCTGCACTGCTGAGTAAATTATCACTTACTTGGCAATCTCTCCCATGAGCTGCCCAGAAGGTCCCCAAGGATCATCATTCGTTGCTTCTCGAACTTTAGACTCGATCTCTGAATAATTCATAACCACATTGGTGCTGCAGAGAAAAAAAAATGCACGCACATACGCACAAAGATTAGCATCAAAACTGAGAAACACATGAAAACTTAATAATGACACTACTGGGTGTCCTAATGAGATAGTTCTACGGGGTGGGAAAGAAAACATGTTTTGTGCACAAGCTACCCCGAGGACACTATATAACACATTTAAGTTATCTTTAAGAAGATTTTACTATTCCATTAGCCTTCAAGAATACAGATGAGAGATAACATTAGAGCTGGCACAAGTCCAGTAAAAAATGGCTTTGGGTCAAATTAAAAAGGAAATTGAACATGCTAGAGCCTATTTTAAAACTAAGTTGTCAGTTTCCTGACCAGACCTGGTTTATATGCAGTCTTATATTTCCTGCTTACAGAAATTCTGTAAATTAATCAGCAAAATTATATAACAGCTGAACATTATGTATATTGTATAAAACAGCAACGACAAATCAAAGATAACATTCTAAAGATGTTTTGAACCACTATGAACATTTAACTGCAATCCTTTAGTCTTTTTTCATTTATTATATCATATACATTTTCCATGCCACTGTATAGTCACTGTAACCCTCACTTTTAATGGCTACATAATACTCTATCAGTATGATAATGTATTTAACTTTCACTTAAGACTTCAGCCGTGATTAAGAACATGGGTTGTAGGATTCAGAAAGATCTGACTCCAATCTCTTACTTTGTCACCTTTGGAAAAATTACTTTAATTGTCTTAATCTCAGTTTCCTCAAATATAAAATGAGAATTAAGAAAGAATACCACCTCAAAGGGTAATATATCAAACGGTTCTTACAAGCACAGTGTCTGACATACAGAAAGTGCTCAATAAATGTTAGCCATTATTATTATTATTATTAGACATAATAATCATCTATTAGGAGAATTTTAAAATATTAAGTAATACTTTTATAAGAATTAACTTTGAAAAGAGTATCTTAAAATTAAGACATGAGCTGGCAAAGTGGTCGTTAAAACAGAATTTCTCATGTTATATAGACTTAAGAATTCAAAGACATTCTGAGGAATAAGGAAATACTGTAGGGGGCTGGCCCCATGGTGTGGTGGTTGAGTTCTGTGTGCTCCACTTTGGTGGCCTAGGTTTGTGGGTTCAGATCCTGGGCTCGGACCTACACCACTTGTCAGTCATGCTGAGGTGGCGACCTACATACAAAATAGAGGAAAACTGGCACAGATGTTAGCTCAGGGCAAATCGAAAGGGAGGGAAGGAGGGAGGGAGGGAAGGATGGAAGGGAGGAAAGCGAGGAAGGAATGAAGGCAGGAAGAAAGACAAAGAGAAAGACTGACAGACGAAATAATGTGAAAATGTCACATACCATAGTAGTATCCATTTGACATCTGAAGTTCCAATTATTACTGAATAATTGTTATAACAGATGCCTCTGAATATGGTAAATCAAATCTTTCACTCAAAATTGAGCCTTAGAAATAGTGAAAAATCAGAATTCGGTAACTATTACTTACACACACCCCAATTTTGCTGTATGGTTTTTCAGTCAGCAAAAATTCCATTTTTTAAATAAGGAAGGTTTGGTTATAATTTGCACTTGAATCTCTTTCTCAAATATAGACAGAAATTTCAAATTTATTGCAAACACTTCAATTTCTTTACTTTTAAGGAAGAGACTAATAAACAATTTTGGGTCAAATTTTAAAGGAACCATTATGCATATAAATCTGGCTTCTAGATTTACAATCAGACTACTGTTCAACTAAGGGAGAAAAGGGAAATCCTATTATTTTCTTTTAATCTTTGAGAATGCTGTCTCTTAAAATATCAACTAGTTTGATAAAATAAATACAAATTATTCCCCTGAGACTAAAATAAATCCATAATCTCCACTGCCTCCTCCAAATTTAAGACAATTAATGAACGAATTTTTATAAAAATCCAGCAATGATTCTATTGACAATAATTTTACGTATAAATATAAAGGAATAACATTTTTTTCTCACTTTGTCAACAACAGAACCAAAATAAAATCAAGGGAGCCAATGACATATTTGCCATTTAAGATGGCAGAAAATGATAGATTTCAGAATGCCTTTGTTTATCCTAGTGGCTGAAGCATGCATGGCTTAGGCAGTTAAAAGTGTCAAAATGCAGCTGTGGGAATGAACAATAGCAATTAGGATTATATTTCACCCAAGCATTTCATTACCAAGAATGCACGTGAAATCTGTTTGCATTGTTTAATTTGTTGGAGAACAAGATGAAAGGAGTTAATCTCTAGTCCATGTACATGAAATATTTTTACTAGAGCTTTCATAAATGCTGTAGCTTTCAGAACACTACTTTCCTTGTTCAAGCTACAAAAGCCCATGGGTCAAATGAGAAAGGTCCTGTTTCTCTAACCCTTCACAAGACTCTTAGCTGAAGGCCTGTGTGTTTGAGTGCTGTGTATTTAGAGGAAGAGGTGGCAGAGAGCCAACAATTTAAGAATCTCCTCATTTCCTTGGTTGAAAAACAATGGCAACTATGTAAAGGGACAACTTGCCATTAGAACACACTCACGATATAGTCATAAAGTATATCCACAGAAAGATACGGGAACAATAATACAAAAATATGAAAGTTAGAACACTTTCATGAAGAGAATCAGGTCCTATTTTTTAAAGCCATTTTCCAATGAAATTGTTGCTTTCAGAAACTGGAAAGAACTCTCTCTTAAGATGAAATCTCACAGCATAAAGAATTCCAAAACAAAGTATTTTTAAGCTGTACTTAATTCAGAAACAAATATAAACTAAAACAAAACAAAACAACATTGTATAGTTTGGCCTTATTCCAGGTCATTCAAAAATAACTATTTCTAAAAAGGTAGAAATAGCATTTTGATCCTTCCTTTCCCATGTTTTCTACTGCCCTCAATCCACGCCCTACCCATAATTCCGGTGACCTTTTAAAAAAGGAAAACAACCTCCACCCTCCCCCCCCAAAAAGAGAAGTAAAAAAAATTGTGTCCAGATGTGAAAAGAAAAAACAGCTAGTTTAATTCCTAAAATTTCCTGACTGACACAAATGTTTTAAGAATGGATATTTCAGACACTAGAGGGGGCTCTCTCATCAGTTTTTCAAAACACATGCAAAACTCAGACAAAGGTCAAGGATCCATTCTGCAAACAAAATTATAGGCAATTACCAGGGAATGACCAAAGAGTAAAGAATACAAGAAGCTGCTCATGTTCTGAAGATTTTACTGTAAAGCAATATTGAACCAATGCTTTTTACAAGGATGAAATCCACATTAAAATCATTATTGTTTGTATTTGTAAACATAGCAACTGTTCGTTGCTTCCACAGTGCTTTTACACACTTGCACATTTACTCTTCACAACACCCCAGTAATAGACAGGACAGGACTAAGAGAGTCTCCAGTGAGAGTACTTGCTCTGGACAACACAGCACCACTCACTCACTGGATCTTCAATGCCAACTGCTAAGTTATCATCCTCAAGTTCTGCACGCTTGTTTCTACGGATGTGTGAACATAGCTAATGTTCAATTAGTCAAGGATTGATTATTCAATCTGTAAATTATTAGTGTTCATTTTGGCCCTCCTCTTTATTCCCCATTTTCCGCTTATTTCACCACTCACTACTGATAAAATATCAAGTTATTTTACTTGATAACAGTTTGGGTTCCGGTTTTAGAGGCAAGATTGGTTGTAAGTAAAAGCTAAAATGGGGCTTTTACTTACTGATGGTCAATGCATCCTCTAATCTGCATTAAGAATAATCAGTAAAATGACTGACAAAAACAATTTGAATAGTCTTTATTCATATACTTCCTGTCAAACATTCAAGAATATGCTTTGCTAAAACAAAATTATACACCCAGAGGAAAGGTAAAGTATAGGTATAATCCAGTCCTAACTGCTACCAGAGGAATAAGAAAATTGAAACGGACTGATGTAGTAAGAAGTATTTTTCCCAGCTTGCCTTTTTAATTTTACTTCCTTAAAAAATAAAAATGGAGTCAAATGGGTCTGTATTTTTAACATGGTTTCTTCTTTTTGTTTTTAACTAATTATAAAGACTTCATTGACTCTGAGATCAGAAAAATATTTAGCAGTATTTTTTTAGACCTTTGAACTTCTGTTTTGTCATATGCATACATATGTACATCCACACTTACTGACACAGAGAAAAGGAAAGACAGGGGCAGCAAGAGACAAGGTAGTGGTTTTAAATAATAGTATTTTTTTCTTTATACTTTCCCACATTTTCCAAATTTTCCCCATGAACATCATAGTGTAACCTAGGGAAAACTATTAAATGCCATTAAAAATATAAGTCGAGTGCTATATCATCACTAACTACACTTTATTTACGGGCAAATAAGCTTCATGGTAGACCACATGAGTATTATTTCTACTTCCAAAGTCTTATTTTCTCTGAGTAAAAAGTGTAGCAAACTAGTAACTAAAATATATCTACACATAAGAAAATACGTATACCAGGTGCTATGTGTGTAAAACAGGGAACAATTTAAGTATCTAATATTGAAATTAACATGATTTTTAAAAACTGTATCAGGGAGAAATGATTCCCAACATAAAAAGCTATATTAAAAAGTGACCTCTTAACTTCAATGACACAAAGATTTCAGAAGATACTTTTATGATGCAGATAAAACTATTATGATCCTTACAAAGTATCGATCTTTTAGACTTTTTTAAATTAATAAAACATCCATAAAATGAACAGTGAAAAAGAAAGCTGTCTCAGGTAAAATGTCACTTAAGCCAGGAAAGTTTTTCTTTTTAATGTTTTTAGCCAAAACATTAGGGAAGCAGTTTTAAGAATACTTGCTCTAGGGCTGGCCCCATGGCCGAGTGGTTAAGCTTGTGCACTCTGCTTTGGCGGCCCAGGGTTTTGCCAATTTGGATCCTGGTCGAGGACCTAGCACTGCTTATCAAGCCATACTGAGGCGGTGTTCCACATAGCAGAATGAGAAGGACCTACAACTAGAATATACAAGTACATACTGGAGAGTTTTGGGGAGAAGAAGAAAAACAAAAAAAAGATTGGCAACAGATGTTAGCTCAGGGCCAATCTTTAAAAAAAAAAAAAAAAAAGAATATTTGCTCTAAAAGGTTGATAATGAACCATGTGATACTCATTTTTCATCCCAAGATGGCCTTCACCACATTACCCTTATTTCCAATCTGAACATTTTACAGGTTCAAAACTAATATTTTAAAATCAAGTTACATGTTATTACAGTCCCGTGAACAACATCAAATTTATGCTCAACAACCAAGAAGTCTAGTGCTCCTAAATTCAACAAATGCCTAACTTTCGTTGTTAGCAGAAATCTGAGGTTGTATAGAAATGGTGTGAGGAGGTGGGAAAACTAATTTGTCCACTTGGCTGGATATTTGCTACCCAACAAAACAAGTCTTGTCTTGACCTGAAAATGAAACACAAAGCATTGAAAAATGTCTCAACAGGAGCGGTGGTTCCATAGAAGAATTAATGTTGCTAAAGCAAATGTTACCATATTTGATTATAAAGTATTTTAGTTATAAAACAGCTACGGTGCTAGCACAGGGAATAAACGACAGTACTCCCTCCATACCATAAGAAGAAAACCAATAAATATGGGAAAGTACAGAAGTAGTAAACATAACAAACTTAATGCTAGCTAACTTCTACCTAGTGTTGCCATCACCAGCAGCTCTCCCCTACCAAAAAACAAAAAAATTGAGTGAGCAGAGAGAAAACATATTTAATAGCAATTCCTTAGCAGAGAAGTTAAACTCACAACTAGGAAACGGCAACAGATCTTTAAACTTTGTTAGGTTTTTTCTAATTCCAAAGCCCATTTTCTATTATGCCACAATGCCCTAAAATCAGAAAATTCGTAATATTACCTCACCTAAATGAAAAAGTCTACTAGTTAATATATAAGATGACATCACAAACTGCACTAAAGGAACTAAATGCTGAATTAATGTTTAAAAAAATACCTTCTCAGTCATGAAAATTATATATTCTCTGGTTTTAGTAAATACTAAATACAAACTATCCAACTGAAAATGAGGAAACCAATGTACCCCCTTCAAAAACACACATTTCTTTAAAAAAAAAATTTTATTGATGTCATATTGGTTTATAACATTGAGTAAATTTCAGGTGTACATCACTATATTTCAGTTTCGGTATAGACTGCATCATGTTTACCACCAATAGTCTAGTTTTTATCCACCACCATACATATGTGCCCCTTTACCCCTTTTGCCCTCCCCTCACCCCTTTCCCCTCCAGTAACCGCTAATCTCTTCTCCTTATCCATGTGTTTATCTTCCACCTATGAGTGAAATCATACAGAAATACACACACTCTTAAAAGCAAGGTAAAGAACTATCAGTTTGAATAGGGAAAAACTAAACTGAAGACATCTAAAATCTGAGGCTCTCTTATCCATTCTTCTGCAGTAATGAAGCTTCAGAAAAGAGTAGCCTTATTAATTAAAAAAACATATACTCTATTTCAATCCAATTATATTGTAAGTATGTGGGATGTGCATGCATATTATTTATGACTTCACCTATTTACACAGAGCACTATGCTGGATTATACACCTTCTGTTTTCCTCTTTACTTTTCAAGAGGGAACATTAAAATGCTAAATGCTGAAACATGAAACTGTCTGCTTTTTAAAATAACCATCAAGAACTTGCACTGAAATATTATACCTCATCCTTTAGCTATCATAGTAAAAAAAAAACTTAAAACCAAATAAATATTAAAGAGCAGTTTACTGCCAGGTTTTATTGAGGGAGGAGGGGAGTACCACAATCCTTTTTAATTCTGGATACTCAAAGATCACGCTAGATACCATAACTGGATATCTAAAACATTCTAAAAACATGGTACAGACAGAAAAACTGTCTAAGTCCAAACTCAAGCTGCCTGCATGACACTAAAATCACTGAAACTGTATTAAATGTTCAAAAATACCACTTCATTTGTTCCCTCCTCTCATGATGTAAGACAACAGAAAAGCATCCTTAACCGATACAACTATTTTTGAAATTCTAATTATTTTAAGTTGTAAGAAAATTAAGGACTGTATACTCTTATCTAAACCAAAAGCTATTCTCACATCAATTCTACTAACGAATTCTTTGATCTATTCTGACCGATGCTGGCCTTCAATTTCAGTAACAGTTCAGTCCAGTATTATCAAGGGGGTGGAGAACTGAAACATACAATTTTAATCACTCTTGACGTTTCCTATTACTGAATATTGTTGACTGACATGGCTCAATATTTTTAGACTCCATTTGTAGATAAACACCATGAAACTGTTTTCTAGAAAAGTATTTTTCAGTTGTTTATTGGCGGAATGGGGAGCAAATTAAACACTGTGAACACTACTTTGCAGGCAGTAAAAACTTAAGAATAAACCCCTAATATTCTTGAAAGACTAGCTGAAGACCTTTGTGTATCTTCAAAATTATGAAAATGAAAATGTTTATACAGACTCTTGACAATCTCCCAGATTCAATCAAGAGTTAAGGTATTCTGTGCATATTACAATTGCTCAAAAAGGTAACCAACGTTTAGATTCACCAAGTTTTCTCAGGTAAGCAACTTGTGCATGGCAGAACACTTTTCATAAATTTTTTTACTGATTCTGTATAGATCTGATTGTGTCATCAATCCAAGGTACCACCAAACCCGATTTGCTCCTCTCTAAATATATGTAAAGCTTCTATTTTCGGTCCGTGAATCATTATTTTCTTAGGCTCTGCCACATTCACTCACTACCAGTACTGGAGGTTGGCTTTCTTTGAGCTGTTTTTCACAAAGAACTTAAGTTGTTACTACAGCCCCAGAGCTGGAGCACAACAAAGCTGAGACGTGGAGGCAAGTGACGGGCTTAGCTAGATGACTTGGTTCCACACATGCAAGTCAGATTTGGATCCTAACAAAATTATACATTATTTCCTGATAACAAATCTCCTAGATCTGTTTTAAAAAGTCAAAACTTTGAACAGAAAAATCTATCAAAAATCTACTACATTTTAGAAAGGAAAATAGTTACACAGTAGGAAATGTAAGCAAAAAAAAATAAATCTAAGAACTTTTATCAGTAACTGACATTAACCAATTTATAACATATTTTCTCTTCTAATCTCTAAAAATATCCATGACAGATTATCAGTATTCCAAATGATATATTTATCTAAAGATTTCAAGCTTAAAAACCAGCATTTCAAATCCATACAGTTTCAAATTGTTCATTAAAGAAAATACTTGGTCCCCTGCTTATGGAAGTTTACCTAACATTCCAGGATAATTTCCAGTATTGATTTAATATCAGTTTGCAGGGGACAAAACTAACTAGAGTCACATCTAAAATTTCTGAGATTTCTAATGACTGATATGTTAAGTACAAAACTGTCCTAAAATGTAAATGTAACTAGCAGAAGTAATAATTCTTAGGAATTTCCGCAAAAAACACAGAAAATCATTATTTTATGGTTTGCGTAAAATTCAAGGTCAGGAAAGATTACATAAAACGAGTAACTGTGAAATGGCTATAATCACCAAGACAAAAAATAACAAATGTTGGAGAGGTTGTGGAGAAAGGGGAACTCTCACACACTGCTGGTGGGAATGCAAACTGGTGCAGCCACTATGGAAAGCAGTATGAAGATTATTCAAAAAATTAAAAATAGAAATACCATATGACCCAGGTATACCACTACTGGGTATTTATCCAAAGAACCTGAAATCAACAATACAAAGAGGCTTATGCACCCCTGTGCTCACTGCAGCATTATCCACAACAGCCAGACATAGAAGCAACCCAAGTGCCCATCAACTGTTGAGTGGATAAAGGTGTGGTATATATACACAATGGAATACTACTCAGCCATAAAAAAAGACAAAATCATCCCATTTGCAACCACATGGATGGACCTTCAGGGTATTATGTTAAGTGAAATAAGCCAGACAGAGAAAGACAAACACCATATGATTTTACTTATTTGTGGAATATAAACAAACTTACGGACAAAGAACAGTTTAGTGGTTACCAGGGGGAAGGGAGCTGGAGGGTGGACACAAGGGGTGAAGGGGCACACTTCTACAGTGTCTGACAAATAACGTACAAATGAAATTTCACAATGTTACAAAATAAATCTTAAAAAAATGAATAACTGTTAAAGAAGTCAACATTCCAAATTTAGTTTCAAATGGCAAACTGTGCCAGACTAGAATGTATACATAAATTGATCATTGAGAAGATAAAAACTTTCACAAGCAGTGACTAAAATACCTCATTTTATATAAAGAATTATTAAATATTTATAGCCCAACATAAAGTCCTGTGGGAAACACTAGAAACCACATATAATTATTTCAATGCCTCAAAAAATAAAGGAATTGATCCAAAACAAAAAAATACTTAAACCAGGATGGTAGTTGGATTTCTACCCCTCAAAGTCTGTCATTTAATTCTTTTTTTCCAAAAGGCACCGACCTCTTGATCACTATTAAGTGTGACTTAAACTGGCAACTTTTCAAGGAAACAGTTTAGTAATTTATGTAACAGATGTGCAAGAAAAACTACATGAATGAGATAAGCCAAGAAAAACATCCTGATGTCCATAACTAAATTATAACCTGTGGGAGGAAGAAACTATAAAAATATTTCCCTTTCCTTACAACTTCAGTGGTTAGCAGTACCAAATAAAATAATCCATTTGATAGCAGCCCATTTTCAGATATTAAAATGGGCCTTGACTCCAGGAACTGTTCCAAAGCACAAGGCCACACTAAAGGAAAACACTGCACATTAATATATTCTCATAATCTGCATCTTTTATGGCTATTTTGTGTAAAAGCAAAGTAATATGTATATTAACTAAGCAATGATTTATCAGAAATTAATAGGGCCCAAATCTTGTCTCTGATGCCTGGACGAATTAACCACTCCGTGTCTGTTTCCTTATCTGATAGGTAGCTCCTATATATTATTAGAGATTAAATGAAATGATATGTGAAAAGCATTTAGCACCCACAGTTCAACAATTTTTCTGCCAGTATTTATTATTTTTAGTTTGAAGATATTCTTTATATGGCTCCTTGGAGTTGACTGGCATAATACTTATTACGTACCCACATCTCACTCACTGGTGCAGAACTTTACAATCACAGTAACTAACAATCTATCTGACCCACAGTGTAGACACTAAAATGAAGGTTTTGAAGACATAACTACACAGCAAGGAAGAAATTATTCTACTATTAAAAAATCGCCAAAGAGCTGGAAATGAGTATCACTAAAAGACAGGACAAGTATCTATTAATACAAGCCCCAGCACAGAACAATTGCTACTTTATTAATAGAGTTCATATTTTGAAGTACACTCTCCTTAATACTCTTGGTATACCAACTGTGAGGCAGGGTTTTATTATACACTAAGTAGCAACTTCTCCCTTAGTGGTAATCTTACATTCTCTGATAAAATAAATAAAAAATCTCTAACTTTTTTTTTTGATTCACTAAACTCATTTATACCAACTACTGGAGTCACACATTCCAAAGCAAATTATGCCAAAAACAAAGACTTTTTAAGCTACTATAATAAGAAGGGAAATTATCTAGCGTGAAGTTTGTACAGTCATGCATCGCTTAACGATGGGGATAAATTCTCAGAAATGTGTCTTTAGGCGATTTAGTCACTTTGCAAACATCACAGAGTGTACTTACACAAACCTACCTGGTATAGCCTACTACACGCCTAGGCTATATGGTTAGTAATCTTACGGGACCACCATTGCATATGCAGTCCATCACTGACCAAAACATTGCTATATGGACCATGACTGTATTTACAATTTAGGAATATCAAACTAGCAGAAGTCTAAGGTTTCAAAACAGAAAAATAAGGTCCACATAACTCACTCCATGAGGTGTCTGGCTGAAAAAGGGTTTTAGAAGGGCCCCAATACCCAGGTTCTGTACACTGTTTCCTCTGTAAGAGCACAAATCATCATATTAGGAAACGTCTGGACATTCATGGTCTTGATGGTTTATATGGAGTCCTTCTACTCTCTAGCACGGGCACTGCTGCTATCATGACTTGAGCAGCAGACAGGCTGACAGAAAAGGTGTAAGACTATTTACACACGCTATTCCCATGGTGTCAAGGAGTTATTATTTTCCAGAGAGGCATTCTGGCAGCAATAAGATTTGGGGAGGGGGTATTCTATGGACAGCAAAAGGGAAGAATGCGTTGTGTGTTTCAGGGAAGCAGGATGAAAAGTTGCTTCCAAAATGTGGCAGCAATGGTGCTTGGAATAACATAGCAACAGAACAGGCAGATCAGCCACCACTAGAACATTCTTTTCTTTTCATGGTTATAGGAAAAGAGCTCTCACAACACAAAATTGTATGAACACTAACCACTATCAACTATATAAAAACACATGTGCCAGTGGACAAAGTCTAGGGAAAAAACCATGAAAACAAGAATGGTGGGGGGAATATTTATTTAAAATTTTATTTTTACAATGAAAAAACTGATCTTTTTTTTTAAAGAAAAGAAAAATAGCACTTGTACATGAAACTTCTCTTCACTTGCTTGGGAAGCGTCCCATAGCTGGGCTGATTTAATTCTGCTGAGGATCAGTTTCCACTCCCCTGGCTCAGCAGCCTGTGTGCTATGTCAGTGCCCTGTCAGCACAGATAAAAGCTTTCTGAAAAGACAGCTTTGAGTGGAGGACCAGAAGGCAAGAGTATCAAGTTGCTCTCTGCCCCTTGGCTAGCTGCAGAACAGTGCTGCTGCCTCCACAGACTATTCCCTACCAATGCCAGACTCAGCCCAAAACTATTTTCTAATTTTAGCCGATGTTTTTCTTTTTTATCACATATCTCTGTAACTTTTCATTTTTATTTTCTTCTAAAACAGTACTCTAGCGTTTTGTGAAAAATCCTCTAGGAGATATTATTAGGTGTTATGTGAGAAAAGGGTTCCATGGTGAGGTTTGGCAAATGTTATGTAAAACAAAGGCAACTTTACTACTGCAACACTTCTCAGAGACTTTACTACTCTTATGTGCACTGTGAGTCTCCAAGAGGGGACAATATTAAACATTTCTAAAACTTTGGGGACAACAGGTCTTTTCCCTGGAGCATTTTCCAAGTGTCCCACGAAATCCACTTTGGTATACACTATTTTTTTTAATTGCCCCTTTTTTCGAACTTCTAAAAATATTGTCAGTTTACCTTTCATCTTACCATTCTTGTTTTTCGTATGTTATTTCTTACTTTTTATCTAACAGATAGCTTTTCCTTTAACCTTTTCTTTTTATGTTTTTAAACTCATCTATTGGCTGGCTTTCAGCCTTTAATCTTGCTTTACATCTCATTTATTTTTACTGTATTTTTTAGAAAAACTCTTGATTGGGGCCAGCCTGGTGGCACAGTGGTTAAGTTTGCACATTCTGCTTTGGCAGCCCAGGGTTCGCCAGTTCAGATCCCAGGTGCAGACATGGCACCGCTTGGCAAGCCGTGCTGTGGCAGGCGTCCCACATATAAAGTGGAGGAAGATGGGCGCGGATGTTAGCTCAGGGCCAGTCTTCCTCAGCAAAAAGAGGAGGATTGGCAGCAAATGTTAGCTCAGGGCTAATCTTCCTCAAAAAAAGAAACACTCTTGATTGATCTTTAGCGTTGACCTTAGTTTTGTATCTTGTTTAAGTCTCATGTGTTGTACTCTTTTTTCCATTGGTTATTCCAACTCTTTCAAAGTTCTCACTTTACTTATTTTTTTAGTTTTAAGTTTTAATTTCTTAATCCTCATTTAACAAACCTACATTAAACATCTGTCTTTTTTCCTATATATTTTATAATGCATAGCTGAACAAACAGAAAAGGGCAAAGAGCTCAGGAAAAGAGATGAACGGCCTCTCCCCACGGCCCCTTACCCTCTCACAGCAGTAGCTGCTTTTCTGGGCCCCCTCATGCAGAGGCAACATTTTTCACAAGGATCAATTAAATATGAATACAAGATACTAAGAAAAGAAAAAAATCAGCTTTATCGAGTCCCAAGGGTTAAAAAAAATGATTATTCTGACAAATTAGAGCTGCTTTTTAACAATAAAATGTTAGTTGCTATGCAGGTGCCCCTTGGGAGTCCGCAGGACGCCCCCCGCTCAGATATCAAAATCCCTTATATAAAATGGTGCAATATTTGCACATAAGCTACGCACATCCTCCCATTTAAATCATCTCTAGATTACTTATAATACATGAAACAATACAAGTGCTATGTAAAGAGTTGCTATACTATATATAATACCTAAAACAATATATGTGCTATATAAATAGTTGCTATACTATACTGTTTAGCGAATAATGATAAGAAAAAAAAGTCTGCATATGTTTAGTACAGATGCAAACACCATAGCTTTTGATCCACAGTTGGTTAAATCCACAGACACAGAACCCACAGATATGAAAGGCCAGCTGTATTTGAGAAGTAGCAACATAAAGGTAGCTTTACTATTTTGTATCCTGAAAAATGATCTTAGGGCACATCCTAAAGCCAGGCAGGCTGCGTGCAGTAGTTAGGATGTTTGGAGTCATCTTTGGGAGGCTTTTCCCTCAGCGCCTACTTCCCATTAATTTCCAAGACCTGTTCATTTTGCATTAAAAATACAGGCACTCACCTCTAGCCTTGACTCCGACAAAAGCCATTTAACCATTTCTCTATTTTCAGTGTATTCTCCTTTTATTCATCCTCCAAACCATGACCAGATTCATCTTCCTAATATTTAGCGTTGGCCATGTCAGTCCACATGAATTCATCACCATGTTCCCCCAAACATTTTCCTCCTCCTTTATCAGGGGACAGTACCATCCAGGGTTATGGCTTGAATATCACTACTGATTACTTCTCTCCCCTCATTCTGTCCAGCATCCAATCCATTCCCATGCGTTTTCAAATCTGTTTCCTAAGTAGCTCTCAAATACGTCCGTCCACTTCTCCCTACCCACACTGCCACTACCCTACCTTAATCCAGGGTCACCACCATTTCTCACCAGGATTATCGCCAACAACCTTGTAACTCCTCTATCTCCCGCCAGGGTAGAGCCAAAGTGAACTCTTGCTGAAATACAAAGCCTATCTAATTAAGCCCCCATTTTAAATCCAGCAAACGCTTTATTACCTTCAAGATGAAGTCCAAACTCCTTAACATAGCAAAAAAGGTCCTTCATGTGAGATACCAATTAATTTCTTCACTCCCATCACTGTCATTCTCACATCTATGCCTTTGCACAGGATGTTCCCTGTTTTTAAGTCCTCTGTCCACCCATCCCTGTCTCCCAGCTAACTCTACCTCATCATCAGGTTTTAGCTTAAATGCCACTTCCTCCAAGAAATCTTCCTTTGACCCTGGGGATCTGCCTATATGCTCCTCAGAGCACCCTGTGCTTTCTATTATCTTACACTAAAACTAAAACCAGGTATGTTTGTCTTCCTGTTGACAGGAGACTTGCCTATCTCCCCATCTGGACTGAAAACACTCAGAGGACACAAAATGTCTTACTCACTTAAAGATTCCCAGTGCCTAGAACAGGCTTGGTGACAGCAGATGTTCAATAAATATTTATTGAGCAATTGAACAAAAAGACTAAAATTCTTAAACAGTTTAGTTTCTTTCCTCTGACTAAAAAAGTCCTAACTGAACTGGTGATCTGTACCTGCATGATCTGGTTTCAACCCACCTGTCTAGCCTTTTCTCCCACTACTTCTGTTTCATTTCCTTCATGTGACAATTATACGGCATTACTAGCTGAGATTTAAACATGCCCTTTTCTTTCTTATTTCAGTAACTGTTCACTCCTGCGACTGCCACCTCTCCTTTCAGTTAAAATCAAACCTAGTTTTTAACAAAGAAACAAAAATGATGCCTTCCTGATTCTTTCCAACCCATAATCTCTCCTTCCTAAGATGAAATAAACATTACATTTATAACTTTTATGAATTATATTCTACCCTGTACAATGGTTGTTATGAATTTATCTTGATTCTCTTAATATATTTTAAGTTTTCAAAAAGCAAGTCGAGTTGATCTTCATTATTTGTGAACTTTGTATTTGCGAGTTTGCTCACTAAAATGTATCTGCAACACCAAAATCAACATTCACAGGGCTTTCATGATCATTTGTGAACACGTGCAAAGCAGTGAAAAATTTGAATCATCTGTCGCACACATTCCCAGTTGAGGTCAAAAGGGATGCTCTGCCTTCTTGTTTCAGTTCTCATACTGTAAACAAGCATCTTTTCTCTGATCCATTCAGTGCCATGTTTTTTCACATCTTTGTGCTTGTTGTTGGTGATTCCACTGTTTAATATGGCCCCCAAGTCTAGTGATGAAGTGCTGTCTTAGTGTTGCTAAGCATAAGAAGGCTGTGATGTGTCTTAGAGAAAAAATACCTCTGTTCGATAAGCTTTGTTCAGGCACGAGGTATGCTCGCCCTGAGTTCAATGCTAATGAATCAACTATATGTGTGTGTATATATGTATATATATATATATATATATATATATATATATAAAATAAGGTGTTTTTAAACAAACACACATAAAACGAGGTTATGTACTGATTGATGAAAATGTTATGACCAGAAGCCCACAGGAACCTAACCCTGTATTTCCCCTAGGAGTAATGGCTCAGTATTTGCTAATTCAGTGTTTGTGGTGGCTATAGAACATTAATGCCTCAAATAAGAAGAAATGGCTGTACTATATATTATGCATTTCTGTTTCCCTCTCAGTGCCTAACAATGAATGCCACAGATAAAATGGGTTATTTAGTAACTAACTAATGAATACATAAATGAAACCCATGATCTCTTGGTAACAGAGAGGGGGATGGAAGAGAAGGAAGCTGAAGCTAAGACTAAGACATGAATAGATTAAGAAATGAATAGGTGGGGGGGCTGGCCCCGTGGCCGAGCGGTTAAGTTCGCGCGCTCTGCTGCAGGCGGCCCAGTGTTTCGTTGGTTCGAATCCTGGGCGCGGACATGACACTGCTCATCAAACCACGCTGAGGCAGCATCCCACATGCCACAACTAGAAGGACCCACAACAAAGAATATACAACTATGTACTGGGGGGCTTTGGGGAGAAAAAGGAAAAAATAAAATCTTTAAAAAAAAAAAATAAAAAAGAAATGAATAGATGGGACTAAAATTAACATCCCCCACCAACAAACACCCAAGGAGAATGACATGAGAAATGCCACCCTCACAAAAATTTTTTTTTAAAAAGCTATCACGGAATAACGTTTTAATCTGAGGTCTTTTGAGGGTAGAGCCAGAAAGACTTGTTAATTTGCTATCTCCCCTAAAATTAACTGACCCCTAACAAATACTTAAAAAGTTAAGATACCTTAGCATAAGATTTCTATGTCCCACAGAAACATGTGAAGAGCTAAAATATGAAATCTAGGCTAAAAAAAATACTTCAAAAACTTTAAATCTCCTCCTACTCACGCTCAGGGTCAACTATGGATCTGAGAGCTATCAAGGATTTCACTCCTATAGATGCTGTAATTCTTATATACAAGCAGCCCTCGCTTTGCACAGCACCTTGTTAACTGAAACTTGTACATACTGGAACCATGTCCTAGCTTTGTACAATCTGTTACCACAGAAGAGCTGTGCAAAGCAAAGACTAAAAGAATAGCATTAATTTCCTGTGTGTTCCTTTCAAAGTAATGCAAATGGCAGAGGCAAGTGAGCACATTTTATTGCTTGCTTCACATTCTATTCTGTAAGATGGCCAAATTTATTTGTTTATTGGTTTTTAAAGACTTATGTAACTCTATGGGCCAGGCAATTTCCTAAGCCCTTTACAAATAATTCAACTAATCCTCCTAAGAATTCAGCAAGGCAGATACTATTATTATCCTAATTTTACAGATGAGAAAACTGAGGCAAAAACAGGCTAAGTATCTCATTCAATGCCACACAACCATCAAGAGGCGATCTCAGGATTTGAACCTAGGCAGTCTAACTCCAGAAATACAGGTCAAGAGCTTATGCTCCTAACTGCTATGTTATAGTCATGATTTTAACCAGTGCCCTCTTCTACTCTTGTCCCCTCTCTGATCCATTATCCAACTCAGCACTAAGGGTATGCTACATAAGTGGGATCATTTCACTCCCTTGCTTATCAAAATTCCTCACTGGCTTCTTATTACACTCACAATAAATTCAAACTCCATGCAATGGCCTACAATACCGCTCTTCTTCCATGCTCTTGCCACACTGTTCTCTGACTCTCTTACCAGCTCTTTCCCCACTTAGGGCCTTTGCTCATTCTGTAATATCCTCTGCCTAGAACACTCTTTGCTCTACTCTCTGCACTCTACTTTAAATTCTTTAAGTCTTAACAGAGATGCCATATCCTCAGAAAGGCCTCCTTTGACCACCCTATTTAAAATGGCCCCATTTATCATTCTCTACTTCAGCCCCTTTTCTTTTTTTTTTTTTTTGAGGAAGATTAGCCCTGAGCTAACTGCTGCCAATCCTCCTCTTTTTTCTGAGGAAGGCTGGCCCTGAGCTAACATCCATGCCCATCTTCCTCTACTTTACATATGGGACACCTACCACAGCATGGCTTGCCAAGCGGTGCCATGTCCGCACCCAGGATCTGAACTGGCAAACCCCAGGCTGCTGAAGTGGAATGTGCACACTTAACTGCTGTGCCACCGGGCCAGTCCCCAGCCCCTTTTCTTCATAACACTTAAAAATATATATAATAATTTTGTTCACATGTTCTTTTTACCTATCTCTCTCAACACAAACTTGTTTACGACTTCAAGTATCTTAAAGAGCTCCAGATGATCAATAAATATTCATTAAATGAATAAGCCAGGTTATCCTGTGGCTTCCTGCAATTCTTACTACAATTCCTCATTCTCTTTGTCATATGGGTATCTGACCTGAGAAGCATACCTATAATATGAGTCTTAGCGATTATACAAACATGAAGAATATACTCTAACTCAATCACTAAAAGATGATCATCACATATTCTAAAAAACTCATATCTGAAAAATGTTAATCAGTCTAAAAGGAATGTCAATTATGTGTTATTATTTTCTAATTACTCCTTATAAATCCCAACATGACCAAAGGAATATTACTTGTGCTAAATTCAAACACTGTTTTTGTATCTCCAGCAAATTTCTCAAGCTTTTCTACTCTTAATGTTCACATTACTTGTATTTAATTACTTAAAATTGTGTGATTTTGCTGCGTCCTAATGTATACACATATATAATTTTTCTATTTGTTGGAAAAATGCCACTCTCAGCATATAACCAGTTTTTTCCAATTTAAGTGAAAAGAATTTCATATTCCAAATGAATTATGTATTTGATTCGGGGGTAAAGTAGGCATAAGCCTACACTTACGATATACATCCTAAGATTATCTGCAGAAAATTAATCCTTAAAACTTATTTCTACAAATGTCACAAACATAGATATTTTACACTTGTTTGCTAAATAAAGTGTCAACATCCAGCATTCTAATTAGAAAGTGCTGCCATAATTGAGATTTAAATTACTCAGTAATCAGCTGAACAGTATAAACAATTCAAAAGCCAAACAGGAGTTGTAATACGACAGAAGTATGTGAATTGCAGGTACACAGTTCTAAGAGGAAATATCATTAGGAAGAACACATTCTATGGAAGCATTTTATTGATATAACCAGAGTATCTTCAATATATACACTTGCATAGCATATGCTATGATTTTTGTCTTTTCATACTTGATTTATGGAAAGCAAATTACATTGCTGGAGGTGGGAAAAGCAGGGAGAGAACAGCAACGTAATATCCTTCACAAATCTTATTCTCTTAAGGTTTAAAAATATGAAAACAAAATCTTAAACTTTAATTATCCAAAAGAAAAATACCACCACCACACTTCCAAAGAGTTCTCTGCCCCACGTGCCAACTCTTTGTACTGTAGATGTTCCTACAAACTCAGAAGTTCTAGCAACATCTTAATTATGACAAAAATCTCTATATATAATCTACCATATAATCCCTACTTTAGAAATCTGCCTCATCACCAAAAGGAACCAAACCCAGGGGTCCTTGGAGAAATGGGTGACCCCAGGGCAGAAGCAGTGAAAGTATAGGATAAGCTTGAAACATCTTGTGCCAGAGAGAAGTGCTCAAAAAAAAAGGCATGTCAAAGGACCGGGGAGCTTTACAGGGCTCCCATTGCCCAAATGAGTGACAACTTGGGTATTGAAACAAATAAGGACAGTAACGGATTACAACTCATCGAATAACGTGAAAATTCATAAGGGAGGGAAGGAAGGAAGAAAAAAAATGAGAGTTCTTGCTTACAGTAAACTGATAAATAGAGAGAGATGGGTGGAGCTGGGGGGCGTGGGGGAACCACCATTTGTAACCATTATAGTAAAGACTGGCTCAAGCAAGAAGCATCAGTAGATGCTAAAACTAGGGTGTGGGTGATCGACGAGGAGAGGTCTCAGAGTATCTCTGCACTGACTGCTTACTAGTTGCAATGAGAAAATAGTACTATACGGTAGAGGAACCAGACAATACCTTGACTGAGTGATCAAAATTAACATCACTAATGAGGAAAAGACATTATTTTCTTCCTGAAAAGGGCATATCACTTAATGTAACATTTCAGCTGAGAATATATAACCTGAGGAAACATCAGCTAAACTTTTTTTTTTTTAAATATTGGCACCTGAGCTAATATCTGTTGTTAATCTTTTTTTTTTCCTCCTTCTTCTCCCCAAAGCTCCCCAGTACATAATTGTATATTCTGGTTGTAGGTCCTTCTGGTTGTGCTATGTGGGACGCTGCCTCAGCATGGCCTGATGAGCAGTGCCACGTCCACGCCCAGGATCCAAACCAGCGAAACCCTGGGACACTGAAGCAGAGTGTGGGAACTTAACCACTCGGCCACAGGGCCTCCCCCTCAGCTAAACTTAAATTGAGGGATATTCTATAAAATAACAGGCCTGTAATCTTCAAAAATGCAATGCCATGAAAGACAAAGACAGGTTAAGAAACTCTTCATTAAAGGAGACTAAAGAGTCATGACAATTAAATACAAAACACGATCCTGGACAGAATCCTGTACTGGAGTGGGACAACTGACAAAACTGGAATATGGACTACAGAGAGATAAAGTTGTTGTTTCAATGGTACTTTTTCTGAACCTAATAATTATACTGTGCTTATGTAAGAGAATAATCCTTGTTCTTAAGAAATGCACTCTGAAGTCTTGAGGCAAAGGGGGCATGTAACCTACTTTCAAATGGATCAGAAAAGTGTGTGAGAGTGTGTGTATAGACATAGAGTGGAAGTGAAGGAAAAGAGAGAATGACAAGCAAATATGGAAAATCATAAAAATTGGTGAACCTGGATAAAGAGTACATACGTGCTCTTTACTATTCTTAAAATTAATTTCAAAATAAAAAGTTATTTAAAAATCTGCCTCATTGCACAACACTGTGAATGTACTAAATGCCACTGAATTCAACACTTTAGAATGATTAATTTTATATTATGTGAATTTTACCTCACTAAAAATAAACTTTTTTAAAAATCTGCTTCTACATAACACATACAACTTGGAACAAAGTCAATCTTCATGAAAAGAATGGGTTGGTATATTTCCTTTCCATTTTGAGCTGTTATGTTCTTGACTCTACAATTTGGAGAACATTTTTTTCAGTGTCAAACTAGGCAATAACTAGCTTTCTCAAGTGCAATCACTCCTACCTTAAAGCATCAGAATGTAGATACAGAGTAAACATTATGCTTTTAGATAAAGAATGCATAAGTTTTAATGTAAAGGAAGTTTATCAGAGTTAAAACACATTAAGAAATTTAGGATTACTTGATTTTTTTTTTCTGGTGAGGAAGACTGGCCCTGAGCTAACATCTGTTGCCAATCTTCCTCTTTTTGCTTGAAGAAGATTGTTCCTGAGCTAACACCTGTGCTTCCTCTACTTTTTGCATGTGGGATGCTGCCACAGCATGGCTTGATGAGCGGTGTGTTGGCCCATGCACCCAGGAACTGAACCTGCAAATTGCAGGCCAGTGAAGTGCACTGTGAGAACTTAACCACTATGCCACTGGGCCAGCCCCTAGGCTTACCTGATTTTTATAATTAATAGTCATTTTATTTTATATTTAAGTTATAGTGAAAGGAACAACTAGTTATATTAAGTTATACAAATCTTACTCTTTTGGGACACCAACCACCACACTTCCTCCCCAAACCATGTCAGCATGTCAAGAAGTCTTAAGTATTTGCATCAGTAAAAATGCCTAAAGGTCAAACATTTTATTCAACTAATAAATAGGCCAAAAACACCCTCAATAAAACTCTTAGGATTGTTCTAGTTACAAAGTTTTCCTGTAACATAGTAACCTATTACCATATTTAATGACAAAAGTTAATAAAAGCTGGCAAGACATATTTAGATACAATAGTAATAGACTATTTATGACTCTAAATAACTAGGACACCCATTCCCACTTGCTAGAAAAACTTTTAGCCAAATATACAGCATAAAATATTTATTTGGAAGTTGTTCTGCAAATATCAGTCATTACAAATTCAACTGTTTATCTTATAGTACACATTATCAATTCAAGCACAAGTTCCTCAACTGCAATTTTTTTTTTTTTAAGGAAGATTAGCCCTGAGCTAACTGCTGCTAATCCTCCTCTTTTTGCTGAGGAAGACTGGCCCTGAGCTAACATCCGTGCCCATCTTCCTCTGCTTCATATGTGGGATGCCTACCACAGCATGGCTTGCCAAGTGGTGCCATGTCCGCACCTGGGATCCGAACCGGCGAACCCCAGGCCGCCGAAGCAGAACCTGTGGAGTTAACCACTGTGCCACTGGGCCAGCCTCCTGCAGTTTTTAAATTCTAAAAGCCTGAGCTCCCAAGGCCGCCTTTTTTTTTTTTAAAGTATGGGAATATTATTCCTATTCGACAACCAAAAACATTCCTACTCTGTACTTAAAGCAGCTGCACTGTTTTGTGTCTGTTTAATTGTGAAACAATCTTTCCTATTGATGGCAGTTGCTTAAGGCCATTTGCACAGGTTATTTGTTTTTTTTTGTAAATCGATTTTTTTTAAAAGAAAGGACAGTGTGATGTTTTTCTTGTCAAGAAGTATTATACGTTAAAATAGTTTCACAAGCAGATCAAATATCCAAGGTATTAAAAAAAGGAGTATAGCTAAGAATTTTATTTGCATTATAGATCCCAATTTCACTTTTTACAGGTATGATAAAATAGCCATTAAAATAATTTTAATAGTAAAAATATACCTTTAAAGGGGTTTAAAAGTTTATTTAAAAAGTTCAACTTTTAAACTCCGATTAATTACAACTAATCTAAGGAATAAGTCTTTGTTCATTTATACCTTTTAATTTGGGGTTACAGCTTTTTAAAATTGTCTTTGAATTGATTTCATGTCCACTGGATAAATACTTAGTAGTGGGATAGCTGGATCATAAGGTATTTCTATTTTTAACTTTTTGAGAAATCTCCATACTGCTTTCCAGAGTGGCTGTACCAGTCTGCATTCCCATCAGCAGTGTATGAGGGTTCCCTTGCATCCTTATGTTCACTGCAGCATTATTGACAGTAGCCAAAATGTGGAGGCAACCCACGTGCCCATCAATGGATGAATGGATAAAGAAGATGTGGTGTGTGTACATATACATATACATATATATGTATATGTATACATATATATACTATACGGAATACTACTCAGCCACAAAAAAGACAAAATTGTGCCATTTGCGACAATATGGACGGACCCTGAGGGTATTATGCCAAGGGAAATAAATCAGACAAAGACAGACAAACCCGGTATGATTTCACTCACATATGGAAGATAAACACATGGATAAGGAGAACAGATTAGTGGTTAATGGAGGGGAAGGGAGTGGGGGGAGGGCAAAAGGGGTAAAGTGGTACGTATGTACGATGATGGATAAAAACAAGACTATTGGTGGTGAACATGATGCAGTCTATACAGAAACTGAAACATAGTGATGTACACCTGAAATTTACACAATATAAGCCAATAAAGTTGTCTGATGACAAAACTAAATAAACAAAATCAAAGAAGAATTTTCTTGAGAACACAACGGTAATCATTTTTGCAATATACTAACTGATTTAATTCTCTTAAATGTCTTGGAAGGTAGACCTTATCCCCATTTTATACAGCAGAAGTGGTACCCCTCCCCCACCCTTCATTTAAAAACAAAATTGAAACCCAAAGAAATCTGTTCAGCTTGGACACATTCATTACCAATTATCTTTTTAAAATACGTGGTACTCTGTTTAAAATACCCTACTAGTGTAGTTTCATTAAACGCGTTATTTGACTCCAGGAAAAAATCTAAAAGAAAATATTGAAATTAGTTAATCTTAAAAAAGAAAATGCATAAAACCCTTCTAAGAGAATGATAAAATGATGAGTTATTCTGCACTGGGACAATATGTGAAAATTACATCTTTATAGATATAAAACTTTATCTTGTACAATCTGATTACATCACTTACTGATTTTTTTCACATCTATATCCTTATGTTTAGGTGCAGTGCCAAATCGCAAACACTAACTGAAGGTACATAACTATCCTATCAACAAAAAACCCTATCAACAAAATGATAAAAGGAGAAATCTTGAACCTCAACAGTGGTAAGCTTGTAAAACTATCTCCACGTGAACTCAAATACTTGGCATTTTGTTTAAATTAAGCAAGTTTTTTCATTTTCCATCTGTGATTGATTTAAACTTAGATTTACCCAAATGCATTTCCAAACCCCAAAAACTAGACTCAACTTTTCTTACATGAAGGGAATTGTTTCCAGAACCTCACTACTAAAATTTTTAAAAACTTTATAATTTATCTCCCCTCAAGCTTTCAAAAAAACCAACCATCTACACTTTAAATTATTTAATTTGGGCTATTGATTGTTGTAGAAGGGGGACCTCCTTTTTTCAACAGAACAGCTTCTCACAGCGTTCAATGATGTCACCCTATGCTTGGAACCATTTCAGAGTAGGTTCTTACCAGTGAGCCTACATCATTTGACCTGTGTTTCAGATTTTTGACTCCATGTCTGATACTTCATTTGGCCTCACTTTCCTTTCAGCAAATACACATTTTTAAAATACCAGGATCTATCTCCTTCATGAACCTTTTGCTCAGTCTTAATTGTTCTTTCCATTCTCTGAATTTCTACAGTATTTATACCCTGTACCCCAAATTCAGATATCACACCTTCTTGTATCATTCTCTATTTCTTTTCCATGTGCTTTTCATGTGCATCCTCTTGACAGAATCATAAGCTGCCACTGGAACCATAAGGTCTATCTCTTGTCTTACGGTACTCTACAGGGATCATGGTAGGTATTTAACAAGCATCACTGAAGAACCCTTATAAGGTATGGCCAAGATTAGTAAGGATATCAGCAACATATTTTCAATTATTGTATAACTTTTAAATATTTATAACTTAGGTCAAAAATAAACTACTTGGATAGGTACATAATGAACTAAGAAAAACTATTCCTAAATGATCCAATTTGAACATAAGAAAAATTGGGAAAAGTTGTGCATAAATCACAAATTAATATGACATAGGACTATGGGCACAACAAACTGACCACAACATAAAGATCACAGGATTAAGTGAAACTTATTAAAGTTCTGGAAGCTGGTTACAGAGGACTACTAATTCTGAAGCACAAAATACAGTTCATGACTATCACAACATTTTTTAGGATTAATTACAGTGAGTACCTTTGTTACAATAGTGAAGATTTTCTTTTTCACCTACAGAAACATCTGTCTCCTTCCCTTTGGTTGAGAGGAATCCAACTTACAGATGTTATTCACAGTAGCCCAAGAGGCTAGAACAATTTTCCTTTACGACAGGTACAAACAGGGAAAAAATAATGAACGCTCTCAAAATTTGGTTCACAAATGTTAAGTACTATAAATTTTTTTCCCAGTAATTTTTAACTTGTATAAGGTATATATTAGTAATTCACCTTTATTATAGTGAAATATAACAATTTTTTGTTTAATGTTTTGTAAAAGTCAGCAAAAACTTTTAAATATATGTTCTGAAAGCAGATCATCTAGATTTAAATCTAGACTCTATTTTCTAAATATGTTACTTTGGGCAAGTTCCTGGACTTCTGTGTGGCCAGCTTCCTCATCAACAAATTGAGAATAATAATGATGTTGTCACCATTGTTCTTGGCACATGGCAAACGCTCAATAACTATTAGCTTTTATTAGAAACATCTAGACTTAAAAGGTCTCCTTGGTAATAAAAATCAACTTATCAAATTTAACATACTCATTCAAAAATATTTCTTGAGCGCTTACTATACGTCGTACACTGTTCTAGGAGTTAGTAATACAGCAGTAACAAAACAAAGTCCCTGTCCTCAAGGAGCTTACATTCCAGACGCAGCCGACAATACATGTAAACAAAAGAAGCAGAGGGGAAAAAAGGAGTGATGTGTGTGAATGCACGCTATTTTATACAGGAAGAGAACTAAGAGAAAGGTGGTAGATGAAGTCAGAGGGGGCAGCAGAGAGCCAGATCACGTAGAGGCTGGTAAGCAGTGAGAGAAGGGACTGGGAGACTTCTGGCAGATACGACTTAATATTTTTAAAGAATCACTCTTGTTGCTGTGTGGAGAGCAGATAACAGGGTCAAAATTTTTATGTGGCTTCATGAGAAATGAGTCACACTTCAAAAGCCCATTCAGTACCAAACTTAAAACTATAAGCCAAACACATCAAACTAAGGACATTATTTAACCATGGTGGTTTAAACTGCAAATAGAAACACAGTTTTAATCATACAACCTTAAGTCACTTTAAAAAATGACAACTAAAGAATGAAGATGAGAATTAATAGAAAAAAGCTCAGTATGTTTATTTGCATTGTTCTTTTCATGCTAAAAATGCATAAAAACAAATGGCAAGAGAAACAAGAAACTGAATTTTCAATGCATGTCTTTTTTTCTATAATAAAAATATAAGGCTACCTGGATGAGAATTTTTGAGTAAAGCATTTCAAAAGCATGCATACACATTTATTACATAATGGTATTTGTGTGGAAGTTATAAAAAAAACTTATACTAGAATTATGTAGAACTTAAATGCACTCCTAAGAATTCAGAAATTAAAATTCATATGTCAAAAGAAGACATTTTAAAATAATTGGCTAACTAGACTTTTCTCAAGTACAAAATATGCCTGTTTGTTGCATATTAACGAAATCACTCATATTTAATAATTCATTAGCTAAATCTATCTACAAGTCATAAATACCTATACATTGGTTCCAACAT
This sequence comes from Equus quagga, assembly GCF_021613505.1. Lineage (NCBI taxonomy): Eukaryota > Metazoa > Chordata > Mammalia > Perissodactyla > Equidae > Equus > Equus quagga. The sequence goes on along the minus strand of NC_060273.1, from coordinate 63,685,003 downwards.
GGGACTATGTTATGTTCTTTTACCTGTATTTAATTTCCAGGCTAAAAGGCTCTGGTAAGCCAAAAGACTTTCTTGCCAATTTGGGAGAATGGGTTGAGTAATTGGAAAGCCCTTTCTGCAACGTGCTTTCCTTGTAAATAGCACATCTATTGTCAGAGATCATGAATTTGATACCATATTTTAGAGGGTTCTTTTTCTTGATATTGTTCAGTCTCTTTAAGGATAAAATGTCAACTTCAATTTGCCTTCATAAAATAAATCTTTTTACAGTTTAGAAGAAATGTTTTACATTAGCAGTATCTTTAAAATCTTGAGAAAATTCAAAACAAACAACAAAAATTAGCAGATGGAAATTACAGTATGTCTTTCCAAAGACTTTATTCCTCAACATGTCTTTCAAAAGAGTTACTTCTGTAATATGTTTTATAATATTAAAGTAAGAGCATTTATGATTAGGTCAACACAACACAAGGCACACACAATAGTGACATTTCCATGAGTTTTCCTATATGTAGGTTAAGATGTCTATTCAAGTGAAGAGTTTTAGGAGACAGGGCCCTCTGAAAATAATGATTCACAGAGTAAGACACAGTTCTTATATATTTGTGAGTAATCAAGTACTAGACAACAATATTTTCTTTATTCTTTCAAACATTATTATTTCTTTGACTTTTCTGGATGTTATAAATTATTTTGGGCAATAATAATAGGTGTTTCAAGAGTTTTATGTTAAGCACCATGCTAAGTGTTTCACATGCATTTAATCCTCATAAGAACCCTTTTACAGATACGGAAATTTATAGATAGGGAAATTTAGAGATACTGTTTCAATGCCCAATATTACCGCTTCTTCGTAGTGGACTTAGGATTTCAATCCAGCTCTGTTCTCAGAACCACAAACTGTTTCCTAGATCCATTAAATAACACCTAGAGGTGCCTAGGTATACCAGGAGAGTGTGTATGGCTAGGAAATTACTATAAAAATACATTTACAGACACACACACATAATTAGGCCAAACAAGGAAAGTTCATATGAAGTGATACCTTAAAAAAACAGTTAAATACATTGTCCAAGAATGTTAAGTAATGTCAGCTGAGACTAAAAGGAGTTACCTCTTAGTACATAAGACCCATTACAAGTACTAAAAATGTACTTTGAATCTATGAAGTAGTCTTGCTGCTCAAAAATTGGAACGTGAATTTGATCAAGTGACTAGATACAGTTACCAATTTACAGGAAATACAGAGGTTAGAGAAACATTTAAATAATCCATGGAGATCCAATTAGCAAAATCCAGACTGCAGGAAATACAAATAATCCAGTTTCTTCAACAAGTAAACAGCAAGGGGAAAAAAAGATGATGGAGGTTGAACCTATAGATTAAGAGAATCAAGAGATATACCCACCAGTCAGAAACATCAAAAAGGAATTACAAGGCAATTAAGAAATGAATACTGACTGGACATTTGATATTAAGTAATCATTTTTTTTAAAGGTGTGATAATGGCATCGTGGGTATGACAGAAAAAAAAAGACTCCTTACCTCTTAGAGATTGATATATTTATAGATGAAATAATATGGTGTCTGGGATTTGCTTCAACATAATACGGAGCAGGGGTGTTAGGCAGAAGTACAGATGAAGCAAGAGTGGCCAAATTGTTGAAGGTAGGTGTGTACATAGTTCATTACAAAAGTCCATTCGTTTTTGGATATATTTGAAATTTTCCATAATAAAAGCTAAAAAATAAATTCCAGCTAGATATAAAATCTAGATATAACTGTCAAAGATAAAACAATAAAATTTCTTCAAGATTAAAAAAGGTTACTTAAGCTGTCTATACTCTTTTTTCTTAAAGGAAATATTACATAAACACCGGAAACAAGTAAGAAAGTAATACAAGAGCATGGAAAAATGTTCAACTGTGGAGCCATACTATAAAAACTTGGAGTACTAATAAGTGGTACTTAAAATAAAAAAGGCCAAGTACTTTTAATGGATGTCTTGGTAAACAGATGAAAAACTACTTGTAAACTAACTTTAAAGGCCACAGGAAAACATAAGAGTTAAAAAGCTAAGTGCTTTTTAAAAGCACCTTAACAGTAGTCCCACATGGACTAATTTAAACTACAGAAAATCATCCCTAAGAAGTGCTGGCAGAAGATAAATTTAACTCATCTTTCTTGGAATTAAATCCTTAATATCTACTTGTGTCCAGTTACTAGAAGAGAGGAAAGATAATTAATTTACTGTTTCAAAGAAAAGCTGATACGGGAAGACTAGATAGCTGACAATCATCTTTGCTTTCAAGTTCTAAGAAGCAAACTGAACAGAGATTTACTGGTAAGATAAGGAAAACAAGGAGGAAAACATCTGAGGACTGAAAGAAAAGCAAACGAATGATAAATAAGTCCAAGTTGTGGCATATTTATAGTGGCAAGGTTCTTGAAGGCAGGTACAGTATTGTACTTTCAACTGAGTTCAGAAAATACAGAACTAATCCTATAAATAATAAATATATTATTTGGTGAAATAATTGAACAAACTATTTTCTATAAAACCAAAAGATTCTCCCTTGGGGTCAGCTAGAGTAGAACAGTAGTTTCTACAGCTCTACTACATTACCAAAACATTTAGGAATTAAAAACATGCAAATAACATCAACAAAAATCAACTTATGGGGGAAAAATGCAAGCTGTGCTTAAAAGAATAACTTAAAATGGACTGCCTATAGCAGTTGCCTTAAGACCTTGGCCAGCACTGTTTGAATCACTATCACAGAATAAGGGCCACTGATGAAATAGATTTACCATTAATATTACTCCCTGCGATGAAAAAGAAGGATTAGCAGGGCTTGAACAACAAGTAACAGTTTTTATCTACCACTACCATATTGCCTTCACTACATTTTCAAAATCTGGAGGAAAAACAGAACTGTAGCAACTTTCAATTTATACCATGTCTGGGATGACAACACATAGAAGTATCTCATTTTTTTAGAGCCTCAAATAAAGGGAGGCAGGTCACAGGATAACAATGATCAAGCTAGTCTTAGTTGGTGGGAGTGGTGTCACTTATCCCTTCCTGCCACAGCTGCTTTTTATGCAACTTGAGTACAAACGGGAGGAAACTGGAACTCCAAGCCCTGGCTGGCCTATGGTTTTATCTGCTTTCCTCAGTTCCACAATGCTCTGCAAAACAGAGCCATTTAATACCACCAGGAGGTGCAATAATTGTGGAAAATCTCTCCCCACCCTCCATAAAAGACTTCAAGGTCTCAAAAGCCAGTATTTGAAATATATCATTATATTTAAGAGCTGCCACCATACTGGATCTAACAGTAGCTCCAGGGAACACATTTTGAAGAATCCATTTTTCTTTCTGAAGTAAACCTCATCGGGTAGGGATATATGCTAAACAAAAGTCCTAGTTTTCCTCAGTTGTGGGTCTGCCCTTATTTACTACATGAAGCATTTAAATGTAACATTTATTGATTACTACTTTTTTTTTTTTAACAAACTTCTTTTTTTAGCCAAAACTATCTCCACAGGATAATGACTTCCCAAAATTTATCTGCTACTATGAAATACTAGTTCCAGGGTTTTTTTCCCTGATGGAAATTCACATCTCCAAACAGCCAGAGAAGTTGGAAAAAGTCTTACTCTAGCCCAATCCTCTCATTTTATAGATAAGGAATCCATGGTCTGGAGCTTCATGTGATTCTGCCTCAAATCACACATGTCTAGTTTAACAGGAAGCGTCAGAATCTAAACCCAGGTCTCCAAAACCCTAACCTGTGCCCTTTCTATGATATAAAGCCTCATTCTATTAATCCAAGCTCTCAGAGCAATCCTTAATCACTTCATTGTTTCCTCATCTGCAAGTTCCCTCATCACCTTATCCTATTGATAATCAGAGCAGTCATTCTATGGATCTGCTTCACCTCCATTATGGCATTTTAAGATGAACAGTCCCAAGTGGGCACAGTGCCATAGGTACTGGTTCTATAAGATGCTTACATTTTGGGGGAAGAATTTCTTCTCTCCTGCCAGTGAAAGATGAAAATTAAATCCGGAGTATTCATCAGTAAAAAAACCTCACGTTCTAATCTTAATATCATGTGTCAGACACCCACAAAACCTTTGAAAAGTCCTTGGTGGCAACATTCTTACATGTCCTGAATAACTTGGTTTGAGTCTCCATTCTAAATTGGGTGGTAAAAAGGAAGACAAGTTATTTTTCAACAATGGCTCTTCCATTAGATGACTTCATAGCTATTTACATGGCAAATTTAACCTGAAGCACTTGAAGATGAGTGACATAGGTGATAAAGACAAACAATATGAAACGAACAACAGCAGAGGAATACTGCCTTGATGTCTGTCTAGTGAAAAATGTACAGCCTCTTCAAATTTTTGAGTACCACAAATTTAGTCCTCTAAGATAACAAGATATTTCTTAGTGGTTTTCTTCTGATGTTCTCTGGCTTAGAAATAAAGAGATAGTTCTGTAGAGACTTCTGGACTTTTAAAGACTATTTGAGCTGGTATCTTAGTCTTTATACCATACATTAAAAAGCAACCAATGAATCAGGATCTGGAAAAGAACTGTGATTTTATCTTATCTTTGGAAAGCAAAAGCAAAGGGTATATAAATAGCAAAATAACTGTCTGAGGGCTTAATGGTCAAATGAATAGCTGATGACGGAGAATTATTAACGTCAATCACTTTTCAAACATGGAGCTTCTCTCTCAATGAAGTTTATCCCACTCTCAATGAAGAACATCTGCTATAGTTATCAAAAGTATACTGATCTGCACATATTGTGTGAAGACCTTTATATACTATCTAGGCCCTTAGCCTTTAATCCCCACAACAACATTCTAAGGTAGGTATCTGTCATTATTTTCATATTGCACCTGAGAAAACTGGGGCACTTTAAATTAAGTAACTTACCAAGGTTACAGAGTTTGAACCCCACCCCCCGCAGGTTCTGAAAGGTGTGTTCCTTAGGCCTTTTACTGTCTCCTTAGAAAGGCACAGAAAATGTAAAAATATGGTCAAACTCTAAATTCTATCCGATGCATAATCCAAACCATTGTGAATTATTTTCTTCTGGTGCCAAGAAAGCCTCAATAGTATGCCACCTACATTTCCTGATTTTAGGTTGGGTGGATGGCACAAATGACCTGGTTTTGTCATCATGCTTATTGCATAATCACCAAAACCCAAAAGGAAGGGGACTGCTTAAATTCTTAAACTTTATTTCCTGCTGGCCTAGAAGACCTTACTTAACCACTATTACATCTGATACACTCAATTTAAGTGTTAATGTTTTCCTACCATAATAAGACACTAAAGTTATCACTTAAGTCTTAAAGGAAATCAACTATGTGTTAGTGATTTTACCTGTCAGAGAAGTTAAAAGCAGATCAACAGGATATAAAGGTAGGTTGCTTTCTTCTTTAGGGGAAATTTCTTAATGACTTGTTAATTAAACTGAATGGAACAAGTGGCTCTCCAAAAACGCAGTGTAACGGAAAAGGAAACAGAGGAAAAGAATCACAAGAAGTTATCTACTTTCACTAGTGTCAGTAAAGCAAAGGATGAGTCTCCTTTTGAGTAACTTCAGCCTGATCGTAATGACCACTTGTTACACCTACCACCCACTCTAACACTTTAGGTTCATTAGGAATTAAACCTTGCAAAGTAAAGGACTTATCCCGACCAGACCTGAGGTATCCGCACCAAACCCTGAGGGGCAACGAGGGCCAGTGCACTGCGTCCCCCACACCCAAGCCTACGCTGCTGTCCAGGAGGCAAAACCCACAGCCTGGGGCCAAGACAGTCCTCGGGCCAGCGCGGTGACCCAGCTCTAGACTACCCTACCCCCTCCCCTACCAAAGGGTCTGTGCCTAGAGGAGTGGGGGTAGGGGAGGTGAGAAAGGCCTGGCTAGGACTGCAGGGAACTCAGCGGATGTTTCGAACGAGGAAGGGTCCCTTCCCAGCCTTGCCGGTGGCGCGGCTCGGGCCCGGGAGAGAGCCGGCCGCCGCCATGATGGGGCTGGCCGGGCCGGGGGGCGTGACGCGGACGCCCCGCGCGCAGGGTCAGCTCCCCGTTCCCCTCACTTCCTTCCCCTGAGTGGGCCTCGGCCACAACTGCCCCCCGATACTCACGCTTTGTCCACCAGCTCCCGCACCTTCCACATGTTCAACATGGTGCCCCGCGCGGGCCGGGCCGCCGCCTCCCTCTCCTGCTCCCCACGGACACCGGAACACTTCCGCGCCGGGACAGATCCAGGCCGGGGTCGCCGCTGCCACCGCCCGCCGCCTCGAACTCTCCCAGTCAGCTCCTTCTCTTGCCACAGCCGCGGCGCCGCCGGTGACACGTCGAGACACGGGGACAGAAGCGCTGCGTGGAGCGGAAGTGCCCGGCCTTCCGCCCGCTGCGCGCGGAGCACGCCGGGACTTGGAGTTCTCTCTGCGCGTCAAGCCTGGCTGGTTAAGCTGAGAGTTGGTGTGGTAAGGTTTGCAGGATTTCTGTTAAAGTCTTCCCGTCCTTCTCACCCCTCCCCATCCCCGTGACCTACAGAACCAGAAACTCTGAGGGTGGGGCCCAGCAATCTGTGCTTTAACAAATCCTCCGGTCTCAAGTTTCAGAACCACTGGTATAGGATCTAACCATACTCAAACATGCTTTTCAAATATAAAGTATTGCCATGTTATTAATAATGATTATGCGAAAGTGTGGTTGGCATATGTATTCCTCATTGACAGAAACATCCCTGTATTTGGTTCCAAGCGTCCAAATCTACTTCCTTTCCTGGGCATTAGTTTCCATCCCTGTAAATTGAAGAGGTTGTATTCTAAAACCTATTCCACTCTAATACTATGATACAGTGGTTTTATTTTTAGACAGATACCTATTATGTTTGTCAGATACTTTATTATAAAGCTCAAAAACTCAGTTCACACTCCATGGGAAACTGTACAAACACAGCCCTACAACACTATGACATGCTCAAGAAGTTGGCAGGTTTATATTCTTTTTTTTGAGGAACATTAGCTCTGAGCTAACATCTGCCGCCAATCCTCCTCTTTTTCCTGAGGAAGACTGGTCCTGAGCTGACATCTGTGCCCATCTTCCTCTACTTTATATGTGAGACGCCTGCCACAGCATGGCTTGCTGACTGTGCCAAGTCTGCACACTGGATCTGAACCGGCGCACCCGAGCTGCCAAAGTGGAACGTGCTCACTTAACCGCGGCGCCACTGGGCCGGCCCGGCAGGTTTATATTCTTAATGCATAAATATATACACACACTGCATTCAGTGTTTTATTGCAATAATTGTTGTCACTTCATTTTTAACTTACTCATTTTTGACAGTGTTCATGTTAAAGGTGCAAACAACTCAAAGTTCATTTGGTCCAGCTGCTTAAGTTTTCCAGTTCTTTTCATTCTACACGTATTTATTGAGCATCTTCTATGTGCCAAGAGTGGAGAATACAGCTAGGAACAAGACAGACAAGCCTTAGCTCTCTTTGGATTTTAAAGGTCTTTGGAGGAAATGTAATAATCAAGGAAACATTTAAGATAATTGCAGATAGAAAATGCTTGAAGAAAACAAAACAATGTTATAGAGAATCATGTTAGAGGAAAATAACATTACAGAATATTTGGAGCCTCTTTGAGGATATTATATTTAAGCGGAAACTTGAATGATAAAATGGAGCAGGCCATAAAAAAACTATCTACAAGAAAAGAATTCCTTGTGGAGGGACCAGATGAAGACTCTGACTCGTAGAGAAGAAGTGAAATTGATTGCTGCTAGTCATGAAGCTGGGTAACAATAATCCCAAATCAAGAACCCAGAACCTCTGACCCCTAGTTCCTCATGGCAAGTCACCTCTTCATGTTGCATCCGCTTGATTACTGGAAGCAGCTTTGAAAAGGGTTTCAATAAGGCTTTGGGATTAAGGTCTGAGAGAAGCAAGTTTGAGGGAATTGCCAGGCAGAAAAGTACGAAAAGCAGAAATCAGGACAAAGGTATCTCAGAGCTTTGTCAAGATAAGAGTGCTTGGGCAGACACAAAGTAAGCTGAAGATGTAGGTGGGGAGGGACAGATGAAGATGAGCAGAGATAGGTAGAGAAATGGGGCATTAAAATCAGAAGTTTGTGTTTTATGTTGAAAGGACTGTCCAGCTCAAGGTTCAAAGGCTGGAATGTGGCCAGAGGAGATAAGAAAGAGAAACTACTTTGCATAAATAAGACCTTAACAAGTTAACTTTCAAACAAGCGGGTCCAGGGTACACTTGCAGAATGGGCCTGGCATAAAAATAACCACCTTCCCCGCCCTGGGTCTGTTGGCACCTTCCTGACAATTCACAGTCAGCCCTTCCCAGAGTTACCCAGAGAGTATAATGTCGTTGTCTACTTTGCTTGTTCCAACACCAAGTTTGAAAGTTTCTAGACTTATTCCAGAGTTGTCACCTGTGACATTTTCACAGTTGGCTGGAGCCATCTACAATGTAAGACCAAAAAACCTGCCTGTCCACCTTTGGGTCAAGAGAGCCCCTGATGGACTCAGAAGAACCAGACAAGGAGAGTTTGTTAAAAAGTGGTCCCAAAAGACTGACAATTTGCATGCCAACAAAGTGTTCCATTTTTACTTTTATCTTGCAAGTTTGGGAGCAGTTTCCATAGTAACTTCTTTGTGGCAGTTTAAATGTATCCACGGTAGAAAAATAAATGAGAAAACTCCCCACCCACCCCCTTCAGGAAAATTAAGTTTTTTTAGTAAATGAACTGACTCTTTTAGTAAGGCCAAACCAACACATAGTTGGAAAGCAAAAGTACTCAGCTGTGTTACTTATATGTGAGGATCAGGTTGTAGACGCTGACTGCTTATCTCAGGTGGTTGGCTCCTTGATGTTTCCTTCGGAGAAGTTTGATGGTACGCCAGTGTGGCAGGCATGGAAGGCACTGCCGAGATCTTTCTTCAAGAGAACGAACTGCAAGTGGTGTGGATGGCCGACAGCTTTCAGCAGCCACTCCTCAGGGATCAGCCACAGCTTTTACACCTAGGCCATGATCTCACTGGGCTACTCCCAGGCAATGACTGAGCAAGGAGTGCTGGAGCCAGGCGATTGCAGGCTCCTCTACTGGGCACGCATTGGCCTGGGCTCCCCATTAACCTGGCCCGGATTTCCTCAGAGCTTTGCTGCAATTGGACGGATGCTCTTCCTACCCAATCTTCCTTCCTTTTCCCCTCCCTTGACAAATATCAGAATTTCCTTGTGGTCTGAGGCTCTCCCCACCTACTTTTGTTCCCTCTTCCTTTTATCCTTCAAAGGTGTTTCCCCAAATAAATCTCTTACACTTCTAATTCCATCTTGGCTTGTGCTTCCTGCTGTATCCAACTGACAACAGGCAAACAGTTGTACCTTGGTTTCAATATTTGGCCTGATGAGTCTTCTTTTTTATCACACCTGACTGCTTCTCTCTAGAACTCAGGGTACTCAGTTTATAATCATATTATGAGTGTTGCCACAAGCCATGCAGATTAGGTATTGTACAACCCCAGGGACACCATTTATGTGGACTACCATGAACTGCCAATTAACCACAGAAACGAAGTATAAAGTGTGGTTAAAGAGTGCAGATTCTGAACTCAGACAAACCTAGGCCCAAATTCTACATCCGCTCTTCAGTAGCTTGGTCATTCTGGATAAGTTAATTAAACCAATATAGCATAGTGGTTGTGAACTGGGACTCTGGTTATGAACTGGGACTCTGGAACCAGATTGCCTATGTATGAATCTTAGTTTTGCCACTTCCTAGCTGGGTGAATTTGGAGAAATTATTTGACGTCTCTGTAACTCAGTTTTCTCATCATAATGGGGGATAATAGAAACCTACTTTAAAGGCTTTTTCAGACAATTAAATAAGGTAATGATTAAAAAGAACTTAGAACAGCACCTAAGACAAAATAAACACTCAGTAAATGTTAGTGATGCTGCTCATACTATTATTATTGCTACTACCACTACTACAAGTAGTAATTACATTAATCTGTAAAATTTATTCAATATTCAACAAGTATTTAGCAAGCTCCTCCTATGTTCCAGGCACTGTGCTAGGTGAGGGATGTACTGTTGTAGACAAAACATAGTAAACAAGCAAATAGATGTGGTAAACTTAGTAAACTCAAGGTGATATGCTGAAGATCGTCTGAAGATCACCTCACATTGGGTCCTCCACGTAGTAAGTGCTTATTAAGTTCTACCTCATTATTATTATCAAATCCCTTATCTTATGTGGATCTCAGCTGTTTTCCTTATAAACTGGGAGGCTGGCCTGTCAGAGTATCCTAAACTTAGCCGTACATCAGCAATTCCGGAACATCTTTAGAATTTCAGGTTGTCTTGTCCTAGCCCTTGCATTCCTGCTTAAGTAGGTGTGTTATACCCTATACTTTTGGTCACAAGTGACAGAAACTCGAAACTAGCTTAAGCAGAGCAAGGGAATTTATTGACACAGGAGACTGGGGAGTTCAGACACAGAATTTCCCTCAAGAACTTAGCAAATATTGTCAGCACTCTCTCTCTGATTCTCATTTTCCTTCAGGGCAGATAGGTTTCTCTTAGTTGGCAGGAAATAGGGCTACCACCTTGTGGAGAATGGGTTACATTTTTTCAACTAGGTAGCCAAAGGAGAGGAGACACTTTTTGTCTTTCAGCCACTGAGTCTAATGTCACAGGAATGACTCTGACTGGCCCAGTTTGCATTATGTGCCTATTTCAGGGCCAGTCACATCTAGCGAGACATGCATTACAGAAGTGGTAGCCTTAGAAAACCACATAGAGTGCGGGAAAGAAGAGTTCTCTGAAGAAACTCTGAAGAAAGCCATGCTGTGGCAGACAAAAGCAATAGTTGTTCTCGACTGTAGGTTTAAGGTGGAGTCTAGGAATCTGTATTCTAAAAAACCTTCCTAAGTGATTTTGCCAGGGTTTGGGATGCCCGGGGTTAGATGACAAAAGTCCTTTCTAACTCTGACAACATATTTTTGTGTGTATGTGAGGAAGATTGGCCCTGAGCTAACATCTGTGCCAATCTTCCTCTGTTTTATGTGGGATGCAGCCACAGCATGGCTTGACGATTGGTGCTAGGTGGGTGCCTGGGATCGGAACCTGTGAACCCCTCCGGCCGCTGAACCAGAGTGTGCAAACTTAATTTCTATGCCACTGGGCCAGCCCTTGTATTTCTATTTTTTTAAGGTCCAAATTCCACAAAAGAAGCTGGGCTGGAGAGAGCAAAAGTGAAAAGAATACCATAGGGGATAATAGAAAAGAAAAAGAAGCAATAAGAAGGAAGGAGTCAGGTGGAGTTGCAGCATTGTGCAGCAGGTAAGCTGTAGCAGGGCATGCCCTCGCTAGCTCTTTGTTCTGCTGACAGTTGGGCTCTTGGCTGAAATTTGATCTCCTTTCAGGGCTGTCAGCAGGGCTCAGGTGGGCCTATTCAGAAAGCCTGGTAGGTGCTCTAAAGGGCTAACGTATTCTGCAAGAACATAGAGGAGCTGGCAGGCGAGATGGAGGAGAAGTAGTCTTGGAATCATTTCCCTGCCTCCTGGGATGCTGTCTCTCCTTCTGTCTCCTGACCAGGCAAGCCCAGAGTGGACATGCTGCTCCTACTGTCTAGGCCTCTGAAAACTCTATTCACAGGAAGCCAAGTGCCATCAATGAAGCAACTAGGCAGCTTGTCACTGTGGGAACTGATCCTGCGTTGTCAAGTCAGATTCAGGAGGGAAAGGGGTGGGTGTCAGAAAGGATGGGCTGGCTGGATTCTGAGGGTCTTTCTGGATAAGGTCAAGCGTCTTGAGAAAGTCCCCAGCTGTCCAGAGTTCCCATGGAAGCTCTGCTGGTCCTTAAACACTGTCAGTTCGTTAAAAGAACTGTGCTCTGGAGGAAGAGTTCACTGCAGTGGACGTGAAAAGTCTGATGGACAGACCACTGCTCTGTAATAAACAGAATGAATGTGGCTAAAGATTTGAGGAGTCAGTCAGCATAAGGCATGCTTTCTTGGTAGGAAAGAGTCAACATTTGTCGTTTATTGAGCATCTGCAATGTGCAATTTGGTTAAACAGATGACTAAAACCTGTTGTTTCTCAGGGACTTATAGTCTAATATGGAAGATAGACATATAAACAAACCAAAAAAAACCACAGTGAGATATTTAAGGAGGCAGTGTAGTGTAGAGGAGAGGTCATAGCACTGGCTGTGGTATCAACAGGACCTTAGTTCACACCACATAGCTGTGTGACCTTCGCTAAATTACTTGACCTCTTGGTGCCCTCATTGGGAAAATGGGGCTAAGAGTCCCTGACTCATAGGGTTGTTGTGAAAAGTGAATGAGGTTTTGCTTTCCACAGGTTCAGTGACCTGAGGTCAACCGTAGTCTGAAAACGTTAAATGCAAAATTGCAGAAATAAACAATTCATAAGTGTTAAACTGTGCACCATTCTGAGCAGCATGATGAGATCTCTCCCCATCCCACTCCATGCAGCCCAGGACATGAATCATCCCTCTGTCTAGCATATCTACATCGTAATGCTACCCCCCTGTTAGTCACTTAGTTGTGGTCTTGGTTATCAGATTGACTCTTGGGGTATCACAGTGCTTGTGTTCAAGTCACCCTTATTTTACTTAATAATGGCCCCAAAGTGCAAGAGTAGTGATGCAGGTGGTTTGGATATGCCAAATAGAGCCATAAAGTGCCTCCTTTAAGTGAAAAGGTGAATGTTCTTGGCTTAAAGGAAGGAAAAAATTCTATGCTGACGTTACTAAGATCTATGATAACTTTTATTACAGTATGTTATAATTGTTCTTTTTTATTATTAGTTATTGCTGTTAATCTCTTACTGTGCCTAATTTATAAATTAAACTTCATCATAGGTATGTATGTAAAGGAGAAAACATAGTCTGTAAAGGGTTTGGTACTATCTGTGGTTTCAGGCATCCACTGGGGGTCTTGGAACATATCCCCCGGGGATAAGGGGGGACTAATATACATTGAATTTCTAGCACTGTGCTTGATATGTAACCAGGACTGATTAAATGAGACCTGTTATCATTGCTAAACTGTTTGTATCCAGAGATCATGCGCGATGTGGGAGACATTGTTAGAACAGGTTTGTTAAATCTTTCAATAAATATGTATTTGGGCACTTGTCTCATTGCCAAGAATTGTACTGTGAAAAACAGACACAATTCCTGTGCCTATGAAGTTTACAGTCTGAGGGAGATGGATGTTAAACAAGTAACGCCTTGATAAATCTGTCATTGCAAACAACAATGAATGCTGTGGGAGAAAAGAAGAGGGTGCTATGAGAGAATACAACAGTGGTATTTCATTCAGATTGGGTAGGGGCAAGGGCCAGGAAAGGCCTCTCTGGGAAAGTGACTTTTAAGGTGAAGATAGAAAGATAATTTTGAGTTAACGAGGTGAAGATGATACTGACCCTGATACCAGTTTCCCTACATTAAACCCAGCATATATGGGGTTAAAACCAAAACACTCATTCCTTGCTTACTCCCTGGCTTCCTGGTTCCAGAACATGGAGACAGACACAGCCAAGGACAAGCACCTGGATTTGCTGTCTCCTCCCCGCCAAGGAGATACAGGCTGGTGGGAAAGCTGCTGACCAGCAAGGTCATGGCCCCCTCCTCTCTGCAAGTAGTCTTAAGGCCAAAGACAGGCTGGTGGGAAAGCTCCAACCAGCAAGGCCATATGATTCCACTCCCCTACCTAAAACCCCAAATAAAAACCCTTTCTTTTAGCTTTTCAGGGAGTTTGGGATTTCAGCGTTAGCTGCCCTTTTTCCTTGCTCAGTGCTGTGCAATAATAAAATTCTTACTTTCTTCCACTACACCTGGTGTCAGAGATTGGCTTGCTGTGCAACGGGTGAGTGAACTCACTTCAGATTCGATATCAAAGACAGAGGGGAAGAGCATTCCAGATAGAGAGAATAGCCTGTGCCAAGGCGCGAGGGAGGGTGCAGCTCGGCCTGTTCCAGGACATGAAAGGAGGGCTAATGCAGGCTGGAGAGAGAGGGGGAGAATGGTCAGAGATGAGCGGAGGAGGTGAGCAAGGACATGCTGGTCATTTGCCTGCTCAATCCATTCTTCATACTTCTCTGCCCTGCTCTGTGCCCTCCTGACCTCTGTGGACTCCATTACCTGCATTCTCGTGGCTTCTGGCTTCTAGTTCAATGCTGTTAATGCGGTGAGGGTGGATCAGACAGTGGAGGAGAGATAAGTGCTGATATTTCTTTCCCCTTTCTCCCTCTTCAGAACATGGTTTCTGGCCTGCTGTGGCCATTCCTGGTGTCAGGTGGCCCCCCTTCCATGGCTCCAGCTCTGAGTTTCCTTCCCTTGCCTCTTCAGCCTTCGGGTGGCAATGTCTTCACCCTGATGCTAACCCCTGGGTGCTTCCCCAAATGTTATTTTCCTCACCCTGCCTGCCCTGGTGTAAATTATCCCTTTGTTATGTTCTCTTCAGCTAAACTCTGAGTGTGCCAGTGTTTGCAGCTGGGACCCTGACTCATATAAGGACTCACAACACGGAGGAATTTGTATGTCATGTTAAGCACGACTTTTAGATTGTTATCTAAAGTGCAACCAGAAGCTGTAAACATGCTATTGTCACTTCCTTATCATTTCCTCTTCTTCCAGCTACAGCCCAGTCTCTCTGCTCTCCTTAACAGAAGGCTATCATCTTCACCAACTGGCTCCTCTTCATTACTTCTCAAGCCATAATTGACACTTCTTCCTTCTCCAAACTCCCTGCTCTCTTAGCTTTCATGATCCCACAGTCTTCTAGTTCTTCCTACCTTGCAGGCTCCTTAGAAACCTTTTGTTCCTCTCCCTGGCTTGTAGATGTTGAGGGGCCCTCTAGGGCTTACTTCTCTTTCTCCACTGCCCATGTCAACGGTAACCATCTCTCACCTGAACTGCTGCAAATGCTTCCTAATTTGTTTCTTCAAGATCTTTTTCAATCATAAATCGGACCATGTTACTACTTGCAAAAAGTACTTCAGTGGCTTCCCACGTACTTAGAATTCAAACTTGACCTATTAGGAGTCCATCCCTGATCCAAAAAGCTGTATCCTGGAGGAAAGACCGATACTGTGACCCTCCTGTGGGTTAGGCCTCAAGGCCAGTTCTGTGAAAAAAGGGTGATGGCAGGCCATGGGCGTAGCAAGTACCCCCAAAATCTGTCATTGACAGTGTGGTAGTACTTTTTGTTTTAACATTTAAAAATATATGTTTATTCCAGTCAGTCCTTCCTAAGAATAGGTCTTTGTGGTATGGATTGGATTTTTGTAGCATCTTGGACTTTCAGTTTAGGTTTTGAAGTTATCAAGTTTTAGTTCACAATTTGTTTATAAACCCACCCTTGCGGTGAGGTTACTTCTGCTACTGTCATTCTTGATGTGTTGATTTGACTAGTTTCAAAACCTGCTCTTTTCTTCTTCTTCTTTTTAATGCTAAGTATCTATTTTGGTGACACCTTGTTATTATAGAAAAGGAGTGTCATGAGTTTTGTTTTGTTTGCCGGTAGTTTCTGACTGTGGAAGCTGCTTTTCCTGTGTGTTAGCAGTTCTTTTGAACTATCTCTTGAGTCTTATGTCTTCTGGTGGGTGGTGACTAAATCTAGTTCCTGTCAGGAAGGTATAACATTAGAATTTCCCCAGTTTTGATGATTCACCCTGAAAAGTGATGGATCCCTGACATGGCCTGGGAAACCTAAGGTCTGAGACCCACACACCTATGGGGAGGGGACAGTATAGAGAAAAAGATAGCAAGTATTATTATCTTTTTTTAATACAGATTCATTCTCTTTCTTCAAAATTTTTCTTTGAAATAATTTTTATTAGTTTTTTTATTACAAAAGTAAAATATGTTCGTACATCCTCATATATCTACCCTTTGACCCAGCAATTCAACTCCCAGGTACTTATCCAAGAGAAATGGAAATCTATATCAAAATTCTTGTGAGAGAATGTTCATAGCAGCTTTATTCACAACAGCCCAAATCTATAAACAACAGAGATGTCCATCAATAGGGTATGGATAAACAAATTGTGATACATCTTTGAATGGAATATGACTCAGCAATAAAAAGGAATGAACTGCTAATACATGCAACCACCTGGATGAATCTCGCAGATACAGTAGTGAATGAAGGAAACTAGACACAAAAGTTATAGCTCCATTTATGTAAAGTTCTGGAACAGACAAAATTGATCCAAGGTGAAATAAATTAGGACTGTGGTTGCCTAATGTGGAAGGAGGGGTAGGGACAGGAGAGTTAAAGTAATATACACCTATTTCAACAGGTGCAACAATGCAAAAATGCATAAAGAAAAGTTAATTCTTCTCCATTTATTTTCACCCCACTATGGTAATCCTGTTAAAAGCTTGATATATATTTTTCCAAACTCTTACCATGCTCACACAAATATAAACAAATATATGTGCACATGTGTAAGTTTTGCTTTACAATGATACTATACATGATGCTGGGTTTTTAAAATACCTGCTTAATAATATCATGGATATCCCTCCAGTTCAATAAATATAGGTCTAACTCATTCTTTTTAATACTGCTTTATTCGTTAATACAAATGTGCCATAATTTATAGAGCCATTTTATTATTGATGGATAGTCAGATTGTTTCTATTTTTTTTTTTTTTTGCCACTGTAAACAATGTTGCAGTAAAATAGATCTTTGTATATGGTGTTTAGAATAGATTCTCAAAAGTGGGACCAAGGAAAGATATGTGTTTTTTATTTAGTTGGATATTGGCAGATTGTGTACCAGAGAGATATAGCAGTTCTCACTCTCACTGGGCAACATACTGGAAAGCCCATTTTGTCACATTCTCATCAGCACTAGATGCTATTGCTCTTTTGAATTTTTGCCAATTGGATTAATAAAAATAAGTTGCCTTAATTTCAAAGTAATTCTAACTGAGGTAAACCTGTGCTTTCATACCTTATATAAAAGTCCCTTTTAACACCTCTCCCATTTTTCAGTCCTGTTTCTTCTTGATCTGTACAGCTTATACCCCTCAAAATTGTACTTCCAGGTATGTTGGGAGATGAAAGGCAGGCATAGCAGAGAAGGAGCTATTCCCATTCTTTTTGTTTGTTTGTTTGTTTGTTTTTCTTCTACTTCAACTATTCAGCCTAATAGGAAGAATGAAATGAGTGATCTATCCGGAGATATAAAAGTAGTTACAAATCCTAGCTCCGTGGCCCAGGGCAGAGAGACCTGAAAAAGAGTGACTTGATCCTGAAGTGGATTCCTCAGCTGAGTTTGCCATCTCTTTGCTTCCAATAGCTTTGCGTTTCCATCAAGCTCTTTGCTGCAGGTGTTAACTGGCGTAAAAAGAGTTAATCAGGGGCCGGCCAGTGGCCAGAGTGGTTAAGTTCCCGTGCTTGGCTTCCGCGGCCCAGGGTTTCACTGGTTCAGATCCTGGGCACAGACATGGCACTGCTCAATAGGCCACACTGAGGCGGCATCCCACATGCCACAACTAGAAGGACCCACAGCCAGAGTATACAACTATATGCTGGGGGGCTTTGGGGAGAAACAGCAGAAAAAAACCAAAAAGATTGGCAACAGTTGTAGCTCAGGTGCCAATCTTAAAAAAAAAAGTTAATCAGAAAGGCTGTCCCTAACCACTCTGCCTAAAGTTGGTTCTGTCATTCCCTATCATATCAGCCTTCTTATTTCCATCCTGGTACCAACAAGAACCTGTGATTGTCCTATTTATTTATTTATTTGCTTGTTTAGACAGGGTTGCAGAACACAGAACAGAAAACAGTACTCAAAAGGGTTTAATTGAAGAGAATGAAGCCAATAGACCATTTATGGAGGCAAGGTCAGGGTTAAGAATATTAATAAGGATGTCAAGGCACCTGGGACTAGCAGTGGTGAAGACCTATTTACTGATAGTTTAGTTATCTATTGCTGTGTAAAAACCACCCCACAACTTAGTGACTTAAAAAGAACCCACTATTTATTTTCTTGTAATTCTTCAATTTGAGCAAGGCTTGGTGGAAATGGCTCATCTCCACTCTGCATTTGGTGTAGTTGGCTGGGGCAACTCAGTTGGAGCTGCATGAAGATCCAAGATGGATTCACTCACAGATCTGGTGCCTCTGTTGGGGTGGCTGGAATGGCAAGGGGTGGGCTGGACTTGTTTCTCTTTCTTTCCATATGGTCTCTTATCATTTAATAATTTAGCCTGAGCACTTAATAGGTGGCTACATCCGAAAAAAGTCAAAGTGGAAGCTGCTGAGCCCCTTAAGGACTTGTCCCAGAACTGACAGAGCATCACATTTGCCTCGTTACTGGTCAAAGCAAGTCACGATGCAAGTCCAGCTTCAAGGGGAAGTGAAATAGATACTACCTTTTAAGGGGAGGAGCAGCATGCGCATATAGAGTTGAGACGAATAATAAGTAGCCATCTTTGCAGATAATCTACCACATGTGCCTCAGTATGAAAAGAAAGAGAGAAAATAGAATTTCCAATGAGATCTGGCACTGTGGAGGAAGGTCTGTCTTACAGGAGATGTAGTAGTTGAAATCTACTACCAGCTGCTGAGGCAGGGAGAGAGCAGTAGAAGAAATACTCAGATCTCTCTCCTGCTACCTGATTTCCAGCCACTACAAGGGAGCCTGGGTGATGCAATTCAGTGGTCAACCCCACCTCTCCTTGACACAGAGCAGGTTAGAAAAGGCCATCTAATGGATTGGGGATGGGTGGGCAATTGAAGAGAGACCAGCATATTTTTTTATTATCTGTTTCTTATATTAGAATATAAGTTTCCTTGAGGCAGGAGTGTCTATCCTGAATACAGCTGGTACCCTGGCTCTAGCAAGTGTCTGGCACTTCCCAAGTGCTCAGTAAAATGTGTTGAATTGAATTGAGTTCAATTATCTGAGAACAAGTCATAAGCTTGACCTTTCTGTTATTGCAGAGGAAACACCTGAAAGATGGCAAGATGGAGGTTAATGAGAATGAGACCAGCTTGGTTCTAAGGCCACAGTTTCACTTTGGGGCTAGTCATGATATAAAGCATGAATGTAAATTCCCTAGAGACTGACATGGAGTGCCACTAAAGTACTTTAGAGTCATAGAAACCAATCTGACCTCCCTGGTGGTTTTCTGAGCATTGTTCTTTTCTCACTTTGCTCCTTGATGGTGAGCTTAGGCGCCCTGAATTAAGTGATTTATTGTTTTCTTAATTACTGCCTGTGGAAAGCTGAAAGTTATTCTTTTTTTTTTAATTGAGATATAATTCACATGCTACAATACTCAGTCTTTTAAAGTGTGAATTCAGTGACTTTTAGTATATTCACAAGGTATGCAGCCATTCAGTATCTAATTCCAGAACATATCATCATCCCCCCCTGAAAAAACCCCACCTCCATTAGCAGTCATTTCCCTTCCCCCTCACCTCCCAGCTCCTGGCAACCATCAGTGTGCTTATTTTCTGTCTCTATGGATTTGCCTATTGTCGACATTTCATTATAAATGGAATCATACAATGCGTGGCCCTTTGTGTCTGGCATCTTACACTAAGCATTATGTTTTCAAGGTTCATTCATTCATAGCATGTATCAGAACTTCATTTCTCTTTCATGGCTGAATATTATTCCATTGTATGGATATACTATGTTTTGTTTATCCATGCATCAGTTGATGTACATTTTTTCTACTTTTTGTCTACTTTGAATCATGTTGCCATGAGCATTTGCGTACAAACTTTTATGTGGACATAGTGTTTTCACTTCTCTTGAGTATATGCTTAGGAGCAGAATTACTGGGTCATGTGGTAATTCTGTGTTTAACTCTTTGAGGAACTGCCGGAATGTTTTCCAAAGTGGCCACACCATTTTCCATTCCTAACAGCAATGTATGAGGGTTCCAATTTCTCCACATCCTCATGAGCACTTGATTATAGCCATCCAAGTAGGTGTTAAAGGGTATCTCATTATGGTTTTGATTTGTTTCCCTAATGGCTGATGATGTTGAACATCTTTTTATGTGCTTATTTGCCATTTGTATATCTGCTTTGTAAAATTGTCTGAGTCCTTTGCTCATATTTTTATTGAATTATTTGTCTTTTACTGTTGAGTTCTTTGTATATTCTAGATATAAGTCCCTTATCAGATATGTGATTTGCAAGTATTGTGTCCCATTCTGTGGTTTGTCTTTTCACTTTCTTGATAGTGTACTTTGAAGCACAAAAATGTTTAATTTTGATGAAGTCCAATTTATCTATTTTTTCTTCGGCTGCTTGTGCTTTTGGTGTTTTATCTAAGAAACCATTGCTTAATCCAAGGTCATAAATATTTACATTCAGATTTTTGATCCATTTTGAGTTAATTTTTATATATGACGTGAGGTAGGGAACCAACTTTATTCCTTGCATGAAGATATACAGTTGTCCCAGCACCCTTTGTTGAAAAGATTATTCTTTCCCCAGTGAATTGTTTTGGTACCTTGTTGAAAATCAATTGATGATAACTTTAGGAAGTTATTCCTAATGTCAGTAATAATTACTAGAATTATTGCTGGCTTCTGGTTTACACGAAGAACTTTTGTCTCCTCCCATTTGAGCACTTTTGTTTCACAGACCATACTAGGATCTCAAACTTCTGTTCTTGATTAATACAACACTGAACCCAGCAAGGGAGGTGGTGGAGGGAGGGTAGTGATATAAGCCCCAGTCCAAGTCTGAAGGCCCTAGAACCAGGAGTGCTGACGTCTGAGGGGAGGAGAAGATGGATGTCCCAGCTAACAGGGAAAGAGAATGAATTCACCCTTCCTCCACCTTTTTATTCTATTCAGGTCCTCAATGTATTGGATGATGCCCACCCACATTGGGGAGGGCCAGCTGCTTTACTCAGTTGACCAATTAAAATGCTAATCTCTTCTGGAAACACTCTCACAGACACCTCCAATTTTATCAGCTATCTGGTCACCGCTTAACTCAGTCAAGTTGACATATAAAATTAACTATCACAGGGATTAGACAAGTTTAAAAAGATGCCTCTGTATAGAACTATACATTAAGGGGAATAAGTGTGAAATGCTTTACTGATATAAAGAAGGCAAACTTCAATGCTTTGGCAAGAGTTGGACCAGGATGTCAGAAGGCAAGCTTTACTCTGTGATTAATTAGCTGAGTGACCTTGCCCAATCACTTAAACTCTCTGAATCTCAATTTCCTGGTCTATTGAATGTAAGTAATAATGCCAAGTCTAACGACCTTTCTGTGTTCTTGTGAGATTGAAACAGGGTAGTAGGTGTAAAACTGCTTTGGAAAACTTAACTTGTTATTCTGGGCATTGCAAGGAATTCACAGAGAATTGCTTGCTTTTATTCTAAAAACTGCCTTTGAATTGTTTATAGTACCAACTTATCCTTCTACTTGGGGCCAGCCCCAAGAAATGTTTTCTGAAATAAAATATTAACATGAGATTTCTCAGCACTTTCCTGGGTAACGGACAGGCCCTGGAAGTTGGCTCCAAGAAAGTAGTTATACTGTACAGAGTTTAATAACAACCAGGCTCTCAGGGAACTCTCGATAAATACTTTTGGTGCTGGGGTAAAATGTGACCAAAGAATATCACCACAGTCTTTTATTGATCACTCAGAATGTAGAGGAAGTGTGTTAAAAAAAGAAAAGTCTCAACTACTTTATTTACATTGTGGTGGAGCTGGAAGACCTAAACCTTCATACCCTCACCCACCCACCTCCCATTCGTTCCAGGGAGCTGTGGGGAGGAAAATGGTTTGCCCAAGGGAGCCCAGTTTGAGAGGAGGGAGACCATGAACCAAATCAATGAACTATTGTAATCCAAAGCACTAACTCCATTGTTGAGGAAGATACACTTGCAAATTATGAAGCATTTAGGGCCCTTTCTCTACATCCGTATGGGTTGGTTTAGATGTAACTGCTCTTGACAATTAATGATAATCTTTGGGAGATGCCTGTAGATCCAACAGTTATTGACAGGCCAAGATAGAATAAAGATCTTTGTCACCTACCATGTCAGAGAGACACCAAAGATGACCAGACACCTGGAGTGCCAACAATCCCCTCCCCCACACTGCCGCCTCCCTGACAAGTTTCTGAGTCTTATTCTAGACTGAGTAACTCAGACTTTGGAATTTTTCACCTATTGGGAACACATCACCTGATGGGGGAAGAATGGCCCTGGAGCAGGAACAGCTGTTGTGTGAGGAAGGGTGGAATTTCCCAAAAAGTGGTAGAGAGGAAGGCAGTACTCATATGAGAATATGGAGATCCAGAAACAAGGTTTAGACCTGCAGGCTTCCAGGAAGGAAACTCCATTATGAAGGTTTTAACCTCTTAGGTACTTTTCCCTTTAACCACAAAAAGTTATACTTTGTATATAGTTTAGTCTATTTCCCTCCTCCTCTGTAATTCCCTTTTGCTTCTCCCAATGCTTCAGTAAAGTTTGATACACAGCTACTTATCAGTTTTGCCTAAGTTTTCTTATCTGTAAAATGGAGATGATATCTACCTCATAGGTGAGGATTAAATGAATTAGTACATGTTTATTAATGTGCTAATTATTGTGAGTTACAGTAGGACACCTGGCGGGGCCTGACATAAAAGTGCTCAGTATATGTTGACTGTTGTGACCGTTCTTACTCCACCTTCTTCTCTTCCTCTTCTCAAGGCCTTTCAGACACCAAGAGAGGCCAGGGCCACTTCCATTTTTGAGGCTACCCATACATTAAAAAGTAAGGAAATTACAAGTATGATTGCAGAATATTGTGGTATGCTTTAAACATTTACATATAACAAATTAAAACACAAAAAAATACAAGCAATAAAACTGTACTCTTCACAGGGTAGTTACACAGAGCACAATTGGGTACTACAGATACTTTGGCTCAGGGAGAGGATACAAGGCGAACACCAATATCTTCTAGTCCGGTCAGCCTGTCTTCCTAGCTTTATATATAACCTCATTTGGAAATAACTTTAAAGGCAAATTTTAGTCCTTTCATGAATGGGAGGCTACACCAGAAGGCCCTTTTGCATCCCTCTACCCTCAATCCTTTGGGCTCAAAATAGGGGAAGTAAGGGCCCCTTCTCCCCGGACACCCTCCCACCACCTTGGCAGAGAGAAGAATGGTCAGAGAACAGCCAGCTTGAAGGAGCAGTGTCAAGAGGATGATTCTGTAAGGGACAAATCATTAATGCCCACCTCCACCTCAACTCTTTCCCTAATATTCATGAGGGCGGTAAAAATCTACGGAGAGAGAGAAGCTGACATTTCAGTAGCTTGAATAATGCCCGGCTGTATAGCATTGCAGGCCAGCCAAGCTTCAGCTTCATGGGCTGAAGCTTTCAATTTTAATCTCTCTTGATGGAAATCTTTCTAAAATGAAGTCTGCTTCCCCAGATTATTAAAAAGAGCATAGTGACAATAAAAAACAGAACCAAAACATACTCTCCAAATGAAAAAGATAGATGCCATTTTATTTGAGATACCGTGTGCCTGTGATTCATGTCTGAGGAGTTTCATTTTGCCATGGAGGAAAACCTAGAAATTCATAGCAGAAGATAAAGAATGCACGTCTATTTTTCACACTATCTCTGTTTCCTTCATATTCTCATGTCAGTATTGTAGCTCAACATATGTCATCACAGGCATAAAGAGAAGGTTTGGTATTCATCTCTGTGAAAGTGAACCTGCAGAAGAAATGTGACCGCAAGCATTTCTCTTGGATAAGGACAATTTTAAGTGCTTTTTAAAATAAAGAACACTGATAGAGGACAAAACAAGATAAGCTCTTAAAACTAGTTTCCTTAACAACACAGAAAGAAAACTGAAAGGTTTATTTCCAGATTGAGGCCATTCTGTCTTGACTCAAGTTTCTGCCTTTATTTCATTCCCTTTTGGACCCCAGACGCAGAGTGGGGTAGGGGAAAGAGCATACAAGTTGTCAACCAAAGTCCCAGGTGCTGGTTTGTCTCAGGTCCTTACCAGCTTGTGGTTTCAGGCATCTTTGAGTCTTGGATTCCCTATTTGTAAAATGACCCAATTTCCCCCCTTCTCCAGGAATGTTATAAAGGTGAGAAGCAGTAGAGATTTGTGACTATGCATATTCATGGATAGTGTTGCCTGGTGCCTGTCCTGGAATCTAGCCAGTGCTCTGCAAAGGTTGGCTGCTATTATTTGTTAGCCACGTTTATTTCCAGTTGCGCTCCTCAGTACATTAGTCTTCCCTGTTTTTGTCTCAGTTGTTTTCCTCTTGCTCAGTGGGATGCATGGCACGACTACCTGTTCTTTCATTCGTTTACTTATTTATAAACTTTTAATTATGGAAAACTTCAAGTATATCCCAAAGTGGAGAGAATGGTATAATAAAGCCCAATGTACCCATCACCTGGAAATGATCATTAACTCATCACCACTCTTGTTTCATCTATATCCTTCCTACCTCCTTCCCTACTGGATTATTTTGAAATAAATCCCTGATGTCTTATCACCCATCTGTAAATATTTCAATATGTGTCTCTAAAAGACAAGGACTCTTTTAAAATACGTAATCACAATAGCATTATCACACCTACAAATAATAGTAATGCCTTCATATTATAAAAAAAATTCAGGGGCCAGCCCAGTGGCATAGTGGTTGAGTTTGCATGCTCTACTTTAGTGGCCTGGGGTTCATGGGTTTGGATCCTGGGTGCAGACCTACACTCCACTCATCAACCCATGCTGTGGCAGCATCCCATATACAAAATAGAGGAGGATTGGCACAGATATTAGCTCAGCGACAATCTTGATCAAGCAAAAGGAGGAAGATTGGCAACAGATGTTAGCTGAGGGCCAATCTTCCACACCAAAAAAAAGAAAAGAAAAGAAAAGAAAAGAATTATTGGGATCCACACAAGGCAGAAAGATAGCATTTGGTTCATCTGTCTTAAGCCTCTGCTACTCTGTGGGTACCCCTCTTCCTCTTTGTTTTGTTTTTGCAATTTATTTGTTATAGAAACAGGTTAATTGTCTGAGTTTTCCCAATTCTGAATTTTGCTGATTACATTTCGACTGTGTTGTTTAACATGTTTGTCTCTTCCACATATTCCCTGTAAATTGGCATTTAGTTCTGGAGACTTGATCTGATTCAGATTCTAGTTTTGGGCAAGAATATTTCATGGGGGTGTAATGGACTGAATTGTATATCCCCAAATTCACATGTAGGAGGCCTAACTCTCAGTCTCTCAAAATGTGTAACTGTGGAGACAAGGTCTTGAAAGAGGTAATTTAGTTAAAATGACGTCATTAGGGTGGGCCCTAATCCAATATGACTGATGTCCTTATATGGACAGGAAATTTGGACAAAGACAGTTACAGAGGGAAGACCATGGGAAAACATAAGGAGACGATGGCCATCTCTAAGCTAAGAGGAGAGGCCTTAGAAGAAACCAACCCTGCTGATACGTATCAAGGTGGACTTCCAGCCTCCAGAACTGTGGGAAAATAAATTTCTGTTGTTTCAGCCACCCAGTCTGTGGTACTGTTGGCAGCTGTAGCAAACTCATAGGGCTGGTGTTGGGAATTTCCATCAGGAAGCATATGGTATGTGGGGGGTCGTCTCTGTCTATGGTAATATTAGCTGTCATTGATGCTTATTGCCTAGATCAGTTATTTCATTCTGGGTTTGCAAAAATGGTCATGTTCTGGGCCAGCCCTGGTGGCTTAGTGGTTAATTTAATGTGCTCCACTTTGGTGGCCCAGGTTCAGTTCACGAGTGTGGATCTATACCACCCATCTGTCAGTGGCCATGCTATGGTGACAGCTCACATACAAAATAGAGGAAGTTTGGCAACAGATGTTATCTCAGGGTGAATCTTCCTCAGCAAAAATAAATAAATAAATAAATAAATAAAAGATCATGTTCTAATTCTGTCATTCCTTCTTCATTTAACTGGAATTATTTTCTAAAGAGAAGTTTTTCCCTCATCAGTTATTAGGAAACTCTGAGAACAAGGATAAATGCTTGACCCTTTCTCTATTCATCAGTATTTAGAATAATAGATTGGTTCCCTAGCATCTTTCAAAACTGAGCAATTTTTTTTAAATGAACTCGTGATGTTTAATACATTTGACTTGTTTGAATCAATTACAGTTATTATTCTTTTTAATGTTCAAATTATCCCAACTTTGGCCAAAGAGAGCTTTTTCACTACGGCTCCTGAGTCTTTTTGACACACCACTAGATTTCTTTAATTGCTTTCTTGCTTTTTATTATGACAAGATATCCAGGCTGTTTTCTGCATTTCCTGCCCCAACCTAGAGTCTGCCATTTCTCCAAGGAAATAGTATTTTAGAGGCCACAGTCTGAAGATGAGCAGTGCTTATTATTGTTGGTTTTATTAGTTTCTAGGACTTTCAGTGGAGATAGCTTGGAAATATTTTTTGTTTCTTTTAAAGAAAAAACATTATGAGTTCATGATAATTCAAAATTTATTATGAGGGTATTAGTTAATTTCTTTGATTTTTATATTTGTATTTCTTTTCTCCTACTCTGAAAATCTCGGTTTCTCACAACATTAACAATTACTTATTTGCTTTATTCTAATGTGAGTATAATAGTTTCAGAATAATAATAACAATATTGTTACTAACAATATGAATACTAAAAATAGTTTAAGACAGTTTTTGTGCTTTTTCTCTTCTAGGGATATAGTCAAATTACTATGTTTTAAAATCATGTGAAATAATTCTTTTCAATATACTATTAGTTTTTGTTTCTTAGGGTGGGTATTTTTATCTTTGTTAATCATATAAACGTCTGTGTGGTTGCAAGTCAAATCTATGAAGCAAATTATATTCAGAAGTCTAGCTTCTCAGCTTACCCCTTCTACTCACTTCCCTCCCTCCCCGAGAGATAACAATCTATTTTAAGTTTACATAAACATTATACATAGACATATATAAATATACTTCCTTCTGTATATATATTACATAGATACATACATACATACATAGAGCATATAAATAAGCATGTATGTATTTAAACAGGAACTTACTAGAATAATTTTTCTCTGCTTTGCTTTCTCACTCATTGATAAACCTTGGTGATCACTTCATAGCATTTTTACAGCTTAGAGAACTTCACTGCAGGTATGTACTCTTATTTATGCAGCCAGATCTCTACTGATGAACATTTGGGTTGATTCCAGTCTTTCACTATTCTTAATGATGCTAATTTATACTTGGCACAGTTTACACACAACTTTTTAGATTTGTCAGCTTATTTTGGGGATAGATACTTGGAAGTGGGATTTCTGGGTCAAAGAGAAAATGAAAATGACCATTTTGTAGATATTGCCAATTCTACTCTATAGAGGTTGTACCATTTTGCCTTCCCACCATCAAGGAATGAAAGGATCTGTTGCCCCAAAGTATCATCAGAGAATATGTTGTCAATCTTTTGGATTGTTTGCCAGTCTGATAGGTGAGAAATGATACCTCAGCATGGTTTTAATTCACATTTCTCTCATGAGCAAGATGGAGCATCTTTTCATATGTTTAAGAGTCATTTGCATTTCTTTTTTTTAATGAAATGATAATTCTTTCTGGCTCCTCCTTCTCCATGATCTCCCAGTACTTTCTAGGTCCTTGGTGCTCCAAAGGCCCTTAGGCAGAGTAGTCCCCACTTATCTGTGAAAAATACATTCCAAGACTCCCAGTGGATGCCTGAAACCACGGATAGTACTGACCCCTGTATATACTATGTTTTTTTCTATAATACATACCTATGATAAAGTTTAATTTCTAAATTAGGCATAGTAAGAGATTAACAATGATAACTTCTCTTTGGCATATCCAAATTGCCAGAATCACTACTCTTGTGCTTTGGGGCCATTATTAAGTAAAATAAGGGTTACTTGAACACAAGCACTGTGATACCACGACAGTCAATCTGCTAACTGAGTGGCCTACTAAGTAGCTAAGAGCGGGTAGTGCATACAGCATGGATATGCTGGACAAAGGGATGATTTGCGTCCCAGGTGGGACGGAGTGGGACAGTGAGAGATTTCATCAGGCTACTCAGAATGGGGCACAATTTAAAACTTATGAATTGTTTATTTCTGGAATTTTCTATTTAATATTTTCGAACTGTGGGTAACTGAAACTGCAGAAAGCGAAACCGCAGATAAGGGGGGACTACTGTACACATTCAGCTCTAGACTTCTGCAGCTGTGCCTGCATCAGGGGCCAAGTGGTGGGAGGAGTGAGAAGAAAAAGCAATAGGTGTTCTCCCACCTTATTGGGACGAGAGCCTCTCTGATCAAATAGGAAGTCTCACCTCCTCAGAATGTAGGCACCTATGGGCCCCGGAATGCCACTGTTACTGTCGCTGTCATTTCTGCTGTGGCCACCATGGGCTTGCCTGGGGGCCAGTGTATGAGAGAATGGAGAACAACCCTGAAGAATTTTTCCATTTTGCCTTAGCCTTAGGAGTTCCTCTTCTCTCTCCTGAGGCCAGATCTAGACGGCTTCTCCTGGACCTCTCTTTCTGTGCCCAGTGTCCATCTCTGGATATTGGGATGTCTTGAAACCACTTGTAGGATACCAGACAAAAAAGGGAAATTCACAGCTGGTTCAGTGGTACTTGAAATTCTGGTGTTCTCCAATTTGCCTTCTATCATCCGAATTAAGAAAACTCCATGCTTTCCAGCTTCATCTACTGGGAGAGACAGGATAGGATGCACTTACTACGTCTTACCTAGAACTGGAACTCCTGCCTCAGGGATTTTGCACTTAATGTTTCTCTGCTGGAAATCCTTTTCACCTAGATCTTTTTTTTTTTTCTGTTTTATTTCCCAAACCGTGCCCCCCCCCCACCCCCCCCCC
>NC_060273.1:63631727-63655911 GCF_021613505.1 Equus quagga | reverse complement strand
GATGTGGGACGCCGCCTCAACGTGGCCTGACGAGCGGTGCCATGTCCACGCCCAGGATCCGAACCCTGGGCCACCGCAGCGGAGCGCGCGAACTTAACCACTCGGCCGTGGAGCCGGCCCCTCACCTAGATCTTTGATTGACGAACTCCAACTCATATTTCAGGTTTTACCTCAAATATCACCTGCTCAGAGAAACCTTTTCTGACCACTTTCTCTAGAGTAACCTCTTCCAATCCCAGCACCCTTTGCCACATTACTCTATTATGTTGTCTTCACAGCATTTATCACAAATTGAACTTATTTTATTTGTTTTTACTTGCTTCTTGTCTGTTTGCCCCCAACTCTGTGAAGGCAAGAACTTATCTTGCTAGTTATGTTTTTGCCTGTGTTTAGAACATTGACATATAGAAAATGCTCAGTAAATAGGTATTGAATAAAGGAATGCAAAGGAATTAAGCACATTTGGGTAAAATAATATTTTTTGGCTGATAGTCTGCAAAAGGTAATATCATTAAACTGAGGTCACAAACATGGGGCAGTGGCTGTGTGGTGTAGGAGCGGGAATCAAGATTGTGGCCCTCGTCCTGGCTCGGCCACTAGTTTGCTCTGTGATTCTGGAAAAGTCACTTCATCTCTTTAGCCTTTAATTTTCTCAGCTGAGAAATATTAGATTAAGATTCATTGAACACAAAAGTTCTTCCGACTTCAGCATCTTAGGTTCTCAAACATTTAAGTCAACAGCGTGCCTTTAAAGTTTAGTTACATGATTCAAAAGAGTCAGTTATACCAGAAGAACCTGTCTCTGCAATACGAAATCTTCCTTTGGCAAGAAAGAGAACGAGATAATTATGGGAAAAGAGGTGTCCTTACGTTCTGATGCTGAAATAACCTGCTCACTCCTGGTGATATACATCTATTTTAACAATTATTTTTTGTTATTCCGTTTCACATACAGCACCTACTCCGAATATAAGACCCTACTCCTATACCATAGTCTCATGTTAACTTAGGAAATTGTTGTGTGTTTCATTATCCAGGTTCCCAACACACACAGCACACAGAGAAAGAGGGAGTTTCCTGAAACTTTTGGCACTACCACTCTGTCTCCTCCCCATGCATTTTCCCCGGCACTGATCCTCTAGCTAAGTCTGGATTAGTAGAGTCACACTTCCCCTTGCCACTGTAATAAGTGTGGACACAGAGACTCTATTATTTTTAGCTTGTGACACACATCCTGGCCCCCTCCAATTTGGCTTAAATATTTTGGTTTCCCTCAAGTTCCTTAGGGGGTTGGGTTTGGGGAGACCTCAGACCAAACCCAAACATGCCGAGGCCCTAGAAGGCTGCACCAGAAATGGGGTCGTGTGTCAGTGAATCCCTTTGCTGTTTATATTTCTCTCTAGTGTTGGTGTGTGAAGTGTATTTAAGTTACTTGCCACAATGCAATGAATAGCCTTTTTCAGAGAAGTCTGAAAAGAGGGTCTATTTTCTCCCTTTCTCTAGTTTCTCTCATGTTTTCATCTATTTACTGCACCTTGATACTCATTTATTCACAAACATTTGCTATGTTCTAAACACTCTCTAGCCCATGGGATGAGTCTACATGCGAGGAAAGTTTTTATTTTCATTTATAGATATTTTGACTTTTTATGGCTGTTCAGTTCTTCCATGACTATCTCTGAGTCTCTGATGATATAGTGCCTGTAGTTTCCTTAATATAAAGCTAATAAAATAGTCACTCAGAGCATTTTTAAATAACCTGTATAATTATCAGATAGTCTTGCTGCTTGGCAGTGGAGTATAATTTGACTTTGCTGTCATAAAGTGTTAAAGTGAGAAAGTTTATGGACTGTATGGACTGTTGGGAGAGAGTTATTTTTCATTATCTATGTGGGCCCATATTAAAGAGTGATGCAGAGATTCAAACATAAAGTATATAAACATCACACTTTAAGGTCAGAGATGTTCATTACTGTGCCATTTGTCATATAAAACATTGAATGTGAGCTGGTCGTCCTACGCTAGAGAATTGATTAAAGAGAAGAGAATTCAGTAGAGCCATTACAATTATTTTATAATTGTAATTATTTTATTTCTTAAATTATTTTATAATTGCAATAATATTGGAATGTTTGCTATATATTGTTAAAAGAATTAGGTTACAGCAGCAAACGACCTGATTTTATTTTTAAATGGTAAATAAATGTATGTGTAAAAAATATGAAAATATGTTTAAAATGTAAAACTATGTTGATAATTCACATGTAAATAAATAAATTGTAAATAAATAAATGTATTTACCAATATATTATATACATATATGTATATATATGAACAGATGTGTGTGTGTATATATATGTGTGTGTGTGTATATATTTTCACCAACCCAAAGGAAAATACTAAATTCTATGTAAATATTAATAGTCAGTGATTATCTCTAAATTATGGGTGATTTATAATATGGCATAATGGTTAATCTTATGGAATCTGGAGCTAGATTGCGTGGATACAAATCCTGGCTCTACCAGGCTGTGTGACCTTTGGCAAGTTACATAAACGCTACATGCCTCAATTTCCTCTCTGTAAAGTGGGGATGATAAAAACTGTACTTGCTTCATGGGATTGTTTTGAGTAATAACTTTGTTGAGAGAGGAAAAGTGCTTAGAATAGTGCCTGGTACATGGTAAACACTGTGTCATTACAATTTTTGGTATTAATATTATTAGCAGTGATCATATAGTCTTCTATACTTAGAAAACAATTCAGTAAATGTTATTTTTAACCAAAAATGTATTGCATTATTCATGTAATCTTTCCAGAAATGTATCCCCTTTTTATCATAAATATGTTGTTAGGAGAAAATCACAATGAAAATAATGTGCATTAGGTTTCTAGAATAAATTATTTAAAAAATAAATTATTTAAAATTATTAAAAAATAAATTATTAAAAAAATTTAAATAAGTTCACCTTTTTCTGTCCATTTAGTCTCAAATATAAGCAGATGATGAAGAGTTTCTCCTCCAGCAATGGTTGTCAAGCTGTGGCATGCATCAGAATCACTTGGAGGTCTTGTTGAATCCCAGATTGCTGGGACCTACCCCCAGAGATTCTGATTAGGCAGATCTGGGATAGACCCTGAGAATTTGCATTTCTAACAAGTTCCCAATTGATACTGATGCTGTTGGTTCTTAGGACCATACTTTGAGAATAACTGACCTATAGCACCTAATGTCATGATCAAGTGGAAGGACCTATGACCAGGGAATCAGCACCCTGGAGCTTTCAGTCATGCCTAGCTGTGTATCTTCCTTTCCTCCCTCCCTTTCTTCCTTCTACAAACTCATGGAGCACCTACCAAGGGCCAGGCATTATGTTAGGTGCTGGGGATAAGAAAGTTTTTGCTCTCAATGAACTTACAGTTTAGGGGGAACCTTAGGCAAGTTATTTAATCTGATCTCTGATATGTCAACCAGGAAATGAAGAGTTTAGTCATTAATTAATTTTAATGGCAATTATGAAACATCTACTATGTCCCAGGCTCTGTGAAAAGCAAAAATAAAATAAAACCATTTAAATGATATAATGTTTTCAGTAAGCAAAATGTATCCATAATTATCTCAATTGATTCTCACACCAACCATTCGAGGTAGATAACATATGATTAACCCTATTTCACAGATGAGCCAACCAAAGCACACGGAGGTCATGAGTTTGCCTGAGCTGAAAAGTAGCTAAGAGGGGCTTGAACTCAGTTCTTTGTTCCCCATGCCAGAGTCTTTCATATACGTATACCATCCTGAACTAGTTTTCTCCAAGGTCCCTTCATGCTCTTTTAGTAAGTGACTTTGTGATAAATATTGTTTGAATTAAACGGTGATCGTTTTTTACCTATTGTTCCAAAACTGTGGGTAATACTTCTAGATAAGCATTGGAAACTCACTTAACACTGTTGGCTGTGTAAGTCAGCAAATATTTATTGAGTATCTCACACATAATACGGAATGTGTTAAGTGTTGGAGATAAAAATATATACAAAATATAAATATATAGGCTTTGCAGCACAATCATTTTATTGTTCTTTGCAGACCTTGCATTTTTTACAAGTTGAAGGTTTGTGGCAACCCTTCATTGAACAAGTCTATTGGTGCCATTTTTCCAATGGCATTTGCTCACTTTGTGTCTCTTTGTCACATTTTGGTAATTCTTGCCATATTTCAAACTTTTTCATTATTATTATATTTGTTATGATGATCTGTCATCAGTAATCTTGCATGTTATTATTGTAATTGTTTTGGGGCACCATGAACCTCACCTATGTAAGACAGTGAACATAATCAATCAATGTTGTGTCTGTTCTGACTGTTCCACTGACTGGCCGTTCTCCCATTTCTCTCCCTCTCCTTGGGCCTTCATATTCCCTGAGACACAATAATATTGAGATAAGCCCAATTAATAACCCTACAATGGCCTCTGAGTGTTCAAGTGAAAGGAAAAGTCGCATGTCTCTCACTTTAAATCAAAGCTAGAAGTGATTAAGCTCAGTGAGGAAGGCCTGTCAAGAGCAGAGATAGGCCGAAAGCTAGGCCTCTTGAGCCAAACAGTTAGCCACATCACGAATGCAAAGGAAAAGTTCTTGAAGGAAATTAAAAGTGCTGCTTCAGTGAACACATGAATGATAAGAAAGTTAAATAGCCTTATTGCTGATATGGAGAAAGTTGTAGTGGTCTGGATAGAAGATCAAACCAGTCACAAAATTTCCTTAAGCCAAAACCTAATCCAGAGCAAGGCCCTAACTCTCTTCAATTCTATGAAGGCTGAGAGAGGTGAGGAAGCTGCAGAAGAAAAGTTTGAAGCTAGCAGAGGTTGGTTCCCAAGGTTAAAGGAAAGAAGCCATCTCTGTAACATAAAAGTACAAGGTGAAGCAACAAGTGCTGATGAAAAAGCTGAAGTAAGTTAACCAGAAGACCTAGCTAAGATGATTAATGAAGGCGGCTACACTAAACAACAGATATTCAATATAGACAAAACAGCCTTCTATTGGAAGAAGATGCCATCTAGGACCTTCATAGCTAGAGAGGAGAAGTCAATGCCTGGCTTCAAAACTTCAAAAGACAGGCTGACTCTCTTGTTAGGGGATAATGCAGCTGATATCTTTAAGCTGAAGTCAATGCTCATTTGCCATTCTGAAAATCCTAGGGCCCTTGAGAATTATGCTAAATTTACTCTGCCTGTGCTCTTTAAATGGAACGACAAAGCCTGGATGACAGCGCATCTGTTTACAGTATGGTTTAGTGAATATTTTAAGGCTGCTGCTGAGAACTACTGCTCAGAAAAAAAGATTCCTTTCAAAGTATTACTGCTCATTGACAAAGCACTTGGTTACCCAAGAACTGTGATGGAGATGTACAATAAGATTATTGTTGTTTTCATGCCTACTGACACAACATCTATTTTGCAGCCCATGGCTCAAGGAGTCATTTTGACTTTCAAGTCTTATTATTTAAGAAATACATTTTGTAAAGCTATAGCTGCCATAGACAGTGATTCCTCTGATGGATCTGAGCAAAGTAAACTGAAAACCTTCTGGAAAGGATTCACCATTCTAGATGCCATTAAGAACATTCATGATCCATGGGAAGAGGTCAAAATATCAACATTAACAGGAGTTTGGAAGAAGTTGATTCCAACCCTCATGGATGACTTTGAGGGGTTCAAGACTCCAGTGGAGGAAGGAACTGCAGATGTGTTGGAAATAGCAAGAGAACTAGAATTAGAAGTAGAGCCTGAAGATGTGACTGAAATGCTGCCACCTCTTGATGAAACTTGAATGGATGAGGAGTTGCTTCTTATGAATGAGGAAATAAAGTGGTTTCTTTAGATGGAATCTACTCATGGTGTAGATGCTGAGAAGATTGTTGAAATGACAATAGAGTCTTTAGAATATTCCATATATTTAGTTGATAAAGCAGCAGCAGCAGGGTTTGAGAGGATTGACTTCAATTTTGAAGGCAGTTCTACTGTGGGTAAAATGCTATCAAACTGCATCGCATGCTACAGAGAAATCGTTCGTGAAAGGAAGAGTCCATCGACATAGCAAACTTCATTGTTGTTTTATTTTAAGAAATTGCCACAGCCACCCCAGACTTCAGCAACCACCTCCCTGATCAGTCAGCAACCATCAACATTGAGGCAAGACCCTCCCTCAACAAAAAGATTATGACTCACTGACGGCTTAGATGATGGTTAGCATTTTTTAGCAATAAAGTATTTTTTAATTAAGGTATGTACATTGTTTTTCTAGACATAATGCTATTGGACACAATAGACTATAGTATAGTGTAAACACAACTTTTATATGCACTGGGAAGCCAAAAAGTTCATATTGACTCACTCTATTGTGATATTAGCTTTATTCTGGTAGTCTGGAACCGAACCCACAATATCTCCAAGGTATGCCTGGTATCTAAATATATATAAAAATATATTTATATTTTATAGATATAACAGGATACGTATGTCTGTGTATTATAGTTCCTGTTTTTGAAGGGGCTTAAAGTCTAGTAGGACAGATAAATAAACAGGAAATACAATATTACAATATGATGTGATAAAGACAATGACAGAAGAATGCCTAAGGTGCTATAGGGCAACAGAGTCAGGACAGAAAAACACCCTGGAGAAAGGATTGGGGAAGATTTTCCAGGAAGCTTATGTCTCAGCTGATTTGTGTGCAATGAATGAGCAAAAGGGGTGGGGAGCCGGTGATCCTGGTAGAGCACCCATTTGAACTAAGGCTCTTAGGTGTAAAACAGCAGCGTGTGTTCTGGGAGTTGTACTTCTTTGATGGACCTGAAATGTGATGTGTGGTGTACATAAGTCTGGAGAGATGGGCAGGGGCTTAGTAAGCCATGCTTGGGCATATCCTGGATATGGTAGGAAGACTACATATCATATAGGTTCAAAGCTTGGCCTTTCAAATCAGACAATGTGTCCTTGACCTCAGGTCTTATATGTATTAGCTGGTGATCATGGGCAATTTAATCTCTGAGCTTTGATTTTCACAGCTGGAAAGTTGGGATAATAATGCCCACTTCTACGGGTTGTTCTGAGGATAAAATGAGGTGATGTGTGTACAGCTCTCGAGATAGTGCTTATCACAAAATAAGCTCCCAATAAATGGTAATATATGATAATGATGATAATTATTATTAGACGGGGTCATCATAAATAACTGTCTAGTTGTGCATCATATTGTAATTATATTACAAAGTAAACATTTGGTGATGACTTTCTGGGAATTTACTGTCTTAGAGACCACACTAACTTGGAAAAGAAAGCAAGAACAAGTTGTGTAAGCGACTTTGCATTTCCATGCCTATCAATAAAGGTTTACTGTTATTTACCAAAACTGGGAGGACAGAGAAATCACCAAGGTTCTGCATCAAGCAGGCTATCATTAATAATTATTTAGGTTATGCTTTGTTTTATTCATTGCAGTAGACTCAGAGCCAAAGAAGGAGTAGGTAAATTTTTCCTTCACATCTGAGGAAGGGCAAGCAGCCTTGAGTTTTGGGTTCCCCACTCCACAGGTGTATTGACAGCCTTCTTCATTTACCAGATGAGAGGGCTGTGCTGAAGTTCCATCCTGGAGATTGCGGAAGGATAGGGACTGTACACTTCTGTGTAGGGTGTCTGAAATCTAGGCTGCCTCTTGTACAAAGCCCTTCAAAAATTGCAGGCTGTTGGCCAGCAGGTGGTTGTGTGGATGCTGTGCTCTTGGGCAGAGTGTCTCGGCCCCTGTGGCCTAGGGACCTAGGGAGGAGAAGGCTGAAGGAGCATTCAGAGCAGCCAACACCAACAAATGGAAGCAACAGCTCTCACTCGTGGCGCACATATTAGAAGGCACAGTGATGATAATAGTGACTGCCAGGGACTGACGACCAGAGCTCTTACTTCCGTTTTTACCTGGCATGCACCAGCACCCATGTTCTGAAACAAACCAAGACAGAGAGAGGAAGCCACAAAAATGACAGATGTAAGTTTTCTTAGTGACCTCATTGCGTGGGGAGGGAAGGTGGATTTTGTGTGGTTTAGAAAAATAAAGACGTGACATTGTTCAAATCTAGAGTATTGAGTCACAATTTCTACTCATTAAAATAACTTTCATACAGACTTCAATTCATTGCAAGTATTGGCAAGCATCAACACATATGCCAAAGAAAACTGGCATGAGAATAACCTTCCCCATCTTACCGCCCCGGGTAAAACACCTGAGTTTGAGGCCTATTGCTTTTCTTGCTTCCTTCCTTCTCTACTCTCAGTGCCTGGTACCCACAGTACCGTAGATGCTGGCACAGTTTCATCAAATGGAAGAGCATGCATAGAGTCTTGGATGGGTGCTTTTGAAAGATTGCCTACCCTGGTTTATTGTATTTCCTGATGGGGGTCAGGATATTTTAGCAGGCACCCTATCTTTTTCTATTAATGGCTATCCAGATTTTGGAGGGTTATCAGCTCTGCTGCTGCTGTCACACATACATAGTCTTGGCAAGACAATGTCACACCACCCTCTCCACTGCCCCCATCCACCTACCACACCCCTTTCTTCTTGTAAACCTCAAAGGACTCCAAGGAAGGAGGGAGTTGCCACCTGCTGCACTGCCCTCCACCAGTTTGACTGGTTTTTCCTGCTATAGCAGCCCAGTCGCTCTGCTTCTGAGGCCTTGGTGACCCATGGAGACCTATGTGGTTAACAGCAATAGGACAAAAAACTCAGATTTAGCAGGCAAACAGTAAAATTGGTCTTTTCAATTGATTCTGAGAACCTGAAGTGTGACTTTGTTGTAAAACCTATGATTTCCCTCTCTGCTTTCCAATGAGTTGGATTTTTGAACTATACTTAGTATTCAGAACTCAAAGTACTCTCTGTACTCATTGCTTGAGAATGTATTTCAAAGTGAACCCTTTCTCTCAGTAAGGGGCAGAGGGTTTTTGAAGAACCCTGCTGCTGTCCTTCAGATGGTAATCAT
This sequence comes from Equus quagga, assembly GCF_021613505.1. Lineage (NCBI taxonomy): Eukaryota > Metazoa > Chordata > Mammalia > Perissodactyla > Equidae > Equus > Equus quagga. The sequence continues at coordinate 63,646,880 of NC_060273.1, read as the reverse complement.
ATCTGACACACTTCAACTGGCCATCATCACACCAGGTTCTTAGTACATTTCTGAGCAAGGAAGAGGGAAAAACTATTCTCCTACTCTTAAAAAGAAATTCCCCCAAATTACTAGCTTAATTTAAGCCTTTTCTAGATAGGAACTGATTACTATAGAAAGTGAGGCAAGAAGCTAACATCTACTGTAACACCTACTATGTGTTGGGGGCTTGGTACACATATACTCTTGTTTAATCCTTCAGCAGGCTCGCTTGGCAGGCTGTCATTGGTATCTGGCAGGCTCTCATGAATTAACATGGCCGCAGCTCCAGGAGCCATTCCAGAAACTGCAAGACCAATTGAGCTGCCCAGTGTCACCTATAGCATATTCTATTGCTTCAAGCAGGTGATGAGGCCAACCCAGATTGAAGCGGTGGGGAAACAGACACCACCTCTTCGTGGGAGTTGCTGCAAAAAGGTGTGCAATACAAAGGACGGGTGGAATTGTTGAGGTCATCTTGGCAGATCAACTACCACACTGGACCTGAAAAAAAAGGAGTAATGACAGCTGACTCATACCTAACTCCAAAGGTGTAATATTAAATGAAACAACATTCACAAAGTGTTTTGAGCCCCTTGGCAGAAAAGTGCAGTGTATGATCAAGGTGTAGGGGCAAGTATCCACTATAAATAAACATAAATAGTTTCTGTTTGTCACCATGACCTGCAAAATCAATTAGGTAGATTTAATCAGATTTGGAGGATGTGTTTGCAATGATCAGACAAAATATAGGCAATATTTATTTGGCATACATGTAATTCACTGTAAGGAGCTCTGGGGAAGTCATTCGCTAGAGTTATTGAAATTGAACTGGGGCCTGTAGACTGCTGGCTAGGAGAGATGTGCCAAAGGATTAGGATGCCGTGGACAGAGAAAACACACAGATTTGAAATATGAGTCCTAAATTGAAAGTCAAAGGGTAGATGCTCCTAATGACACATGTTGATTTGCAACTGAGCTGCTTCTCACATAAGCAACTCTGAGAAGCATGTTCTGGATAAGCAACAGCCATGATTTGTTTATCTAACAATGGCTAATAATTGTCCAAGCCACACCAGGTTGACGTGCTAGTTATTAGGGTCTATTGTTATTTCCTCATATCTAAAGGCTTTCTATCGCTGACAGTTACTGTGATAAGCAGGGTTTCATATCTCAATGAAGTTTACTTCTTAGAGTGGCCTTGGTGTCCCCTGGTGATGGATTCAGAAAGCAGACAAGGAAACACTGCAGCTGGTGGGGGAGAGATGGAAAATCCCTGAACTTACAATACCGTACCCAGGGGGAAGAACGGCAATAACATCAGATTGGGATGTAGAAGACCTGGCTTTAATCTGAGCTCTGCTGCTCACCAGCTGTGTAGCCTTAGATGCTTCCCTCTTTTTTACCCCCACAACAGTTAGTGTCTGTAGGTATCTCTTGAATCTAACTACTGTGAAATCCATCTCTCCTGCCATGATCCAGGCCTTCATCAACTATCTTTTGCATTAAAGTAACACCTTCCTAGAGTTCATATCTGAACGTGTCACTCTTCCCTGGCTCTCCAGTGCCTCTCCAAACACCTGAGTTTGGAAAACAAGACTTTTTATATTTTGGACCTGGAAGTTTACTTCTTGCCACTGCTCTCCCTCTGTAGTAGGTTGATTTTTAAAAATAGCCTAACTGCTTCCTTCCTGTATCCATATGCTTTGCAGAAAGATTGTGTAGCTTCTCCCATCAAGGGATGGAGTCTCTCTCCTCATGCCTTGACTCTGGGCTGTCCTTGTGACTTGCTTTGGCTTATTGAATGCACTGGGAGTGGCACTGCGTCAATTCTGAGCCTAGGCATCAGAGGCCTGGAGTGCTTCTGTTCTCTCTCTTGGAAGCCTGCTACTGCTATGTGGACAAGGCCAGGCCAGCCTGCTGGAGGATGAGAGACTATGTGGAAGAGACCCAGCTATCACATCCATGGCTTTCCTAAACCAGTCTACAGTGCGCTGATGCCCAGACGTGAAAGAGAGCTACCTGCCCAGCTTTCAGTGGACTGCCACTACATGAATGAGCCTAGCCAAAACTAGAACTGCTCAGCTAACCCAGAGACTCATGAACAATAATCTGTCTTTATTTTAAGCCACTGAGTTTTGGGATGGTTTGTTACACAGCAATAGCTAATTGATACACCCTTGATTCCACCTCTCTGCACTGTGGGCTCAAGTCAAGCTAAATTTATTGTAGTTTTCTATATATGCCATTCTCATTTTCATCTTTTGGTGTTTGCACAGGCTGGTTCCTTTGCCTGAAATGTTCTTATCCTTCAGCTTCACCCTTTGCTTGGCTAAAGTCATTTCAACTTTCATGACTAGCATACATGGCTCTTCCTCCAGTAAGATTTGCCTAACCCTCATCAAGAGTAGGTTAGCTGTCACTGCCATGTTCTCCCATAGCATCCTGCCCTTACCTCTTTCTTAATACTTGTCACACTATATTGTAATTACCTGTCCTCTCATCTGATTTCCCACTCTCATTTAAGTTCCTGAAGGCAGACATGTATCTTCTTTGAAGGAACATTGTGGGAGTTTAGCATAATGTCTAGTATATAGTAGGGACAAAATGTAAGTTTGTCAATGAATGAATGAAGTGATTGTACTTCCCTACATTTTGGTTTCCTCATCTATAAAGTGTAAGGGGTGGAAAGAATCAGGGATGAAAATAGGTTTTATTTTGTATGCTGACTCTGATCCATTGGTCCTGAATGTCTGTAGTTCTATACTGAGGAAGATTGTGAGGCTGTGACTAGAGTTATAGGGAAGAATGTCACAATTAATTAGCTATGCCTGCCACGGTCAGGAAATAGGAAGTAACAGCAGACGTACTAAAGATGTGCCAATCTAGTGAAAGATGATTTCTCTGACTACTGTAAATTTGAATGTTATTCAGCCCAGTCATATCTGCATTATATATTGTGCTAATGAAGGAAAACCAAATATGAAACTGACTAGATGCTAAAACTAATGTCACTTGTTACGGTAGACACTAGGTGCTTGCCAATCCATTTTCTCTTCTGCCTGGGCACATACTGGACTATTTTTCTCCATCCTCTTGTATTAAGTCTGGGCCGTATGACTAGTTCCCACCAATATAATGTAAGCTGAAGTGATGCAAGTGGCCTCTGGGCTGAGCTGGTTAAGCACAGGAAAGCTTTCTTTGTTCTCCTTCCTTCTCCCTTCTTGACCAGCTCCAAAGAGAGAATCTACTGGAAGGATCAGGGTGCCTGAGGGACTGCATCCCACTTTGGACTGTGATGGGAAGGATAAATAAAACTTTATCTTTCAAATCACTGAGATTTGAAGGGGAGCATTATTTCCTAATATATCTGTGTATTACTTTTTCTTCTTTTTATTTGTGCAAGCATGGGGGAGTGAGATGTCAAGTGTTAACGGCGTCTGTGGAAGTCAATAAAAGTTGTGTTTGATACTTCATGTCCTTCAGGTAACCTGAAATAATGACTTTATAAATTGAAGTACTTTAAAAGCCTATGCTGTTCTGATCTACATATATTATTTTTCTTTCTACCCTTGGGTTCCTTTCCCATATAAAGTGACCCGCCATAAGGACATGATAAATGCTTCACATGGAACACCCTCCCCAACCCCTTTCTTTTGATATCTGTCATCCAACAGACCCTGCAGATGAAAAAAATTATCCTCTTTAGGCCCAAGAAGGCAATGCTTTCTCCCCTCAAACTTCCTGCCTTCCACAATTTAATTGCAAAAGTTTCCAAGCTCATGATAGAAACAGAAAACGTAGATTTAAAATATTCACACCTTTCTGTCTGCAGCAGCATGGGTCCATGAATATGCATATCCAGTCAGACAGCTGTTGCCTTCTGGTTCAGGGAGGCAGGACTCTGCTACAAGCAGGGAAGATGGAGAAGTTGACCTTTCCTATATCTCTGCCCTACAGTCTTGGGAATCTTACCTTCTAAGTTCCTGGATATCAACCCTCATTCTTCCCCCAATAATTGTGGTCTCCAGAGTTGCCTGTTTCTCATGCAGTAAAAGGTTTTCTCCCTATGATTCCATCAAAACTTCCCCATCCTACGGCCTGGCTCTCTCACTCAACTCCCTTTTCAATGCACTAATCTGATCAATTTTTATGAACTAATGACTTACTGGTGAACTAAGGAGGGAAGTGGCTTTCTTTCATCTGTCATGTAATAAATGGACATCTGTGTAGTAGCCTATGGAGGGATGATGTTTCCTAAACTGGAAGTTTCACACTGGACATTTTAGCCCAGTAAGGACAAAAGGAAGGCTCTGCAGTAGACCAGTGGGAGGAGGTCCTTGGATAAGCATGTCACCCTTTGAAGGTAGTAGTGTGATCTGCCAGTGCCCAAGGCTGGTTCAGTGTGTATGCTGTGATGGCAGAAGAGACCAAAGTAATGGAGATAGCAGGCGTTTTGATGTAAGTGGCAAAAGGGTTTTAATGTATGGCAGGGTAGCTGTGGAAAGGCTGTCTGAGTAAAGGTCATTGGATGGTGTAGATTTCTGGTAAAAACAGAGCAGGAGGAGAGCCCTGGAACTAGGTGGGAATAGAGGTTTAAAAATGCAACAAACAAGAAAATGAGGCAACTTGGAGTTTGTTTTTTTTTCTCTTGATGATTGATTGATTTTTGTGGGTAACAAAGAGTGGGCCTGAAGGCTTGAATTTGCCCATGACTTTGATTGACAGGTGAAGCCCACACCACTACTACCACCACCACTATACAAGATCATATTTATTGAGCCTTTACCATGTGCCACTGATTCCTTTATTGCTTCCTAAAACTCTTTGCGGTCTCAGTATCGTTATCCCACATTTATGGATGAAACTGCAGTTAAAAAATAACTTGTGTAAGGTTACAAAGCTAGTAAAGTGGCAGAGACTTGAGCCCTGTTCTTAACCACCACAGCTTACTGTTTACAAGTGCCCCAGAAAGATAAGGGCAGCAGAAACCTTTGTAGGGCCTGGACCTCCTGTTATCAGCCCCACCTTTTTCGTGAAAATTTAGTGGAAAGCCAAAAGGGTGAGGAAGCCAGTGCTGAGCTGTTCGGTTGGGGGGAGTCAGTCCTACCAGCAAGGATTCCACCAGCATCTTTGGCTGACCACATTCTCTCTAGACAAGTCTTTTTGATCAGTGTCCTTGGGCTGATTTGAGAAAGGGAGGTGCCAGCTCACATAAGGTAAAGCCTCATCAGTGCCAGAGAAAAGGAAACATTGAGGTGAAAGCCTTAGAGAGTCTGGAGTTGTCATACACCCTGTCAGTCAGCCAAGGCCTCCCAATGGAAGATTCCTTAGCCATTCCATCGCCACAAAGGAAGCTGACGTGCTGCCCTTCAGAGAACTGAGGTGATGACAGAAGACATGCAGACATAACTGTACATTTGTGAGTGGAAAATCCATCATGACAACAGGCTGCATTTGAGTCACCAAATGGGCTCTGCCACTTGGCTGGAACTCGACCGCCACAGCACGTCTGGAGAAGTCAGCCGGGGCTCCGGCCAGGGCCACCAGTGCGAGGGAAGCAGTTCAGCAATCAGATCTTTCAAAATCCATTTTGCTCAGGCTCCAAAGTCCTGGCTGCAATTGACAGCAACTTCCTTCCTGGTTACTTTAACCAACAGATAAAAGTGCTGAACTGTTCTAAATCTTGTTGAGGCCCTGACTCACCTTCAAGTGGAATTTTAAGAGGCACCTACGTGCAAAGAGATTTGAGTTAATTCCAGACCTTTCCTTCCCAATTGTGTGAATAATTAGCAGAGCAATCCTGACCTTTGGTACCTGGAGATTTGTGTACAATGATCCAAAGTGGGAAATATTAAAGAATCCGGTCCTAGTCGTGGTGGAGTAAAAAGATTTCTACCCACTTTCTGTGTTCGATGAAATGGGGACAACATTAATGAACTCGGCTGGGTGGGCGCAGGCCAATTAGTCCAAGTTTGTAGAGCTCAGCGTCTTAGTACAGCTTTACTGTTCGTGGAGAGTGGGCAGCACCTTCCTGTGACTTTGCATGTGAAACTAATTGCCCTGGAAATGTCGGGAATTTGATCTTCCATCAAATCCTCCAGCCCTTCAGATCCCTTGACAATCTTTGGCTATTTGCATCTCAAGGTTAAAGGAGGCTGTTGCTTTCTGGATACTAATCAGTTGTGAAAACTTTTGATCTCCTCTTGAAAACTAAAGCCCAGTTGCAATTGCCCTATTCCAGAGCAGGGTGAGACCTGAGCAGAGGTGCAGACAGGTTGGTTTTCTCGGAATGAACGATGTGTTTAGCAGTTGTGAGTTTTAATTCTAGTTTCCTTAGGGCTCTGTGGGATCCTGGAAAAATCACTTAATATTTCTGAGTGATTTTCCTCCCGAATGTGATATGAATTTTGTCATATCTCCCCAGGCCTGGAGAAATTATCATTATAAAACTAGTTCATAATAGCATGTAGAGTTAAGGAAACTTTGCAAACATATTTTCTGGGAAAAAATATACATATGTATTGTCTTCCTACTGTGCTATTTTAGTTATACCAGGTACTTTTTAGAGATAAAAATTCTCCTTCTACATTAGAGCATCTCAACAGCAGCACTATTGACATTTTGGACCAACTTATTCTTTGCTGTGGGGAGGCTGTCCTGGGCATTGTAGAAATTTAGCAGCATCCCTGGTCTTTACCTACTAGATGCCAATAGCACCCTGTTAAATTAATTACACAAGTACACCATTTGACTGAGGAGGTTTTAATGCCTTAGCAGCCTATGTAAACCAACCAAAACCTAAGCCTGTAAATGCCCCAAGGTTAAGAAATCTAAGGACAACCATTCACAAACAGCCAACTAGGCTTTGTCAAGTATAGCAACCACTTAGGCTATAGCCTGTCAAACAATTTCCTTGCATTGCTTCCACATCTTCTCTAGGAAGTCTTGACCCTAGCTCCTGTCAGAGCACTCCTAACCACTTCCTGTTTGGTGCTGCCTGATTTGAATCGAATTTTGCTCAAATAAACTCTTAAAAGGTTTAATATGCCTCAGTTTATCTTTTAACACCCCCCCCTCCCCCCGCCAGTCATGATAATAAAAAATGGCTCCAGACATTGCCACATGTCCCCTCGGGAAGGATTGCCAGATTTAGCAAATAAATATATAGAATGCCTACTTAGATTTGAATTTGAGAGAAACAATGAATAAATTTTAGAATATATAAACTTAACTGGGTGTACTATATTTAATCTGGAAACCTACCTGGGGGACAGGATCTCCCCCTAGTTAAGAACCACTCTTCTAGATAAAGATTTGCATTTATCAATAAACTCGCATTATCAACCATCTCATCCTTCTCTTATTCCAACCCCACTTTCCTTTCTTTCCCAACTGTCTCCCTAATTCCAGCCTTCATGATAGAGGATGAAATAAATTACGTTGTGGGCCTCACCACAAATTGTTGCTAGCCTTAGGCATGAGAGCAAATAGAAACTAATTGCTACTATATGTGTAATACTGTGATAAAACGGGAGTCAGTCAAAAAACAAGAACAGTAAGGCAATTCAAAATCATGCCTCTCAGAGCAGAGTCCTTCTGTGAATGGCACAGGACCCAGTCAGATTAGCCTTTGAGGAAAAGAAACTCTGTGTGCTTCCAAGATCTCCATGGATCCTATGAAAGTCAAGACCAGAAGTCACTGAGTTTTTTCTGTCTAATCAACACGTAGTTTTGAGCAGTCACAGTATCAACCATTTGCTGCATGGCATACAAATAAGGAAAAGTCACATTTTTGCCCCTGGTAGAGAAGAAACAGTTTGTCCTTCTGTAGAGAGATACTTGTTAATAACAGGTGGCATATTCCCAGAACCTAAGCAGGATGCAGATGATAAGCAAGAGGAGAAACATCACTGTGGGCAGAGTGGGAGGCAGGGAAGCCTTTGTAGAGTAGGTAAGATGGGAGGATGGGTAGAGGTAAACAAAGCAGGCTGGAGACATGTGACTGCATCCCAAGGATCATTGATTTGGTGCTTAGAGCAGCCCAATAATATAGTGATCCTTTAAAGTGGTAGTCCTTAGATGTTTGTTTAGTGTTAGTCTAGAGGAGCATGCATGGGGGAAGGACAGAGAAGGAGGCTGGCTTTTGTTAGCCTTTAGTCTCTCCTTTATTGTCTCCAAGGATTTGTTATTGCTCCACTCTGCAAAACAAAAGTTAATCAGACCACCAGCTTAGAGACCATCTGTTAGTGCTGAGCCTGTTGCTTGAGGGGACTGTTGGTTTCCACTCCCTGCAAACAGCCTATTCGATATTTCATCCAATTTCATAGGAGCTCTTGATGAGACAAGTTTTCCACTTTCTTAAATTTGTCACTGTGTTTCACGGTCCCTTATAGATTGTTGATTGCTCACCTAGTCCCCTTCTTAACTCGGCTTTAAGCCTATCAGGATATTATTGACACAGATGTTGTGATTAAGCCATTTATATGTAAATATTCACTCCGTGAAAGGGTCTTCACCAAATGTTCCACAGAGGGCTTTCTCTGGTAGTGGCAGAAGGGGCAGGACACAGTGCTGCTGTGGATGGAGCATTTGGTTGTGAGGCAGGAGGCTAGTTTTGAGGCAAAGCTAGCCTCTGTGCCCATCTTCCTCCATTTTGTATGTGGGATGCCTCCATAGCTTGGCTTGATGAGCAGTGTGTAGTTCTGCCCCGGGGATCCAAACCTGAGAACACCAGGCCGCCAAAGAGGAGCACACGGACTTAACCACTATGCCATCAGGTGGACCCTTGAGGATAAAATCTTACATGCCAATTCCTATTGATTGTTAGCAACTCCCTGGAATGCTGCATAGAGGAAGCTTGATATGGGCTCTGGAAGAAAGAGCGATCAATTAGCGATGTCTACTATGGGTGAAAAGGGGATGGTGGTGGTGATGACAACATGGTGCCTCATTTTTAGGATCCCTTGATTGAAGAGGCTCTAAGAAATTCCAATCAGAGTTCTGAGACAATGCGAATATTGGTTAAACATTGAAAGAGAGTTTCTGTATTAAGAATTAGGGTTCTGTGGATTTTTCCAAAAATGATAGTTGGGTTGTTTGGAGAAGCAGAATAACTATAATTCTGTGCTTCATTTAGGACAACTTTGCCTCCATCAAAAGGATCTACACACCTGTGGTTTGTCTAGAAGTGGGGAGTTCTTACACTGATAGAGTTACACTGTCACTAAGTCCACTGGCACACATTGAAATTTTTTATTCTAAAATAAGTTGATATGACCCTAACCAAAACAAAATAAAACAAAGCCAAACATTGTAAACCAAATTAAAAGGTAAACTATAGGCTGAGTGAAAATATTTGCAAATATTTACCTAAAATGTACTTACAAGATAAAGAACTCCTAAAATCAACAAGAAAAAGACTGACAACTCTGTAGAAAAAACAAAGAATATAAACAGGCAACTCAAAGAAGAAGAAATATAAACCTATTAGACATGTGAAAGATATGAAAGATTCAATCATTTTAATAAAGAAATGCAAAATGAGGCAGCATATTCTTTCTTTTTATCATATTGGCAAATAATATCCAGTGTTGACAAGGAAGCAGGGCAGAAAAGGGTGTAAATTGGCACACCATTTGGAGGACAATTTGGATCCATCTATAACACTTTGGATGCATATATCCTCTGACCTAGCAATTCCACTTCTAAGAATTTGTCTTAAAAAGTACTGGTACAAAGATATTTATTGTAGCAATTTTAAACAGTAGACACATAGAATCAACTTAAATGCCTATAATCAAAAAAGGAACGAAGAAATAAAGCATGATACACCTACGTTTTAGTATACTACGTGTGTTAGATTATGCTGAGTCGACTTGGTTCATCTGGGCATTGTTTCCCAGAGTTCCCTTCCCTGTATGGTTCTGTGTTAGAGTTGGACTAAAAAGGAGCTTTCGTGAGATTGGGAAGGTTGAAGTGAGGAAGTGGCCATTCCTCTCAGAGGGTTGTTGTGATCAATTGTGGTGACAGACTGAGGCCAGGAGGTTTCAGTTTGTCCTTGGGGCTGTCCTCAGGTCTTCCTAACTGTGGGCTTCAGACTCAAAACCAGATGCTTGGCTGTGGACCCACATAGGCAGTAGTAACATAGAAATAATAGCTTTCCATAGACCTTTCCACAAGCTCCTTATTTGTGGTTCTACTTCAGGGGCAATTGTTCTTGGCTGCTCAGATTGACAGGTTAGTGGCTCTTCTGATCTTCTGGGTGTCCCTACTTAACCTTTCTTTCCCAGCAAATTTCACAGTTGTTTAAAGTCTAATTTCTATATTAAATTATATCTTTCATATACTCATGGTGATTCTGCTTCCCTGACTGAACCCTCTCTGATACAGTTATTGGTACCGGGAATGGTTCCAGGGAATAAAACCATAAGGATAGAAATCCGGAATTGGTTCTTGATCTGATTTTAAGACATAGATGAGCCTGTTGCCAGTGGTAAATGGGACACTGGTAGTATATGATATGCAGTGGCAAATCAGTTAGTTAACCTGTAGTCACCTGGAGCCAAGTGCCTATGGAAGGAGAGTTAACCAAGTAGTTGCTGCCATGGAACATTATAGTGTGGAAATAAAGAATACAGGGACTGTGGAGTTGGTTAACTACTTGAGGACACCAGAGAATTTGGAGAAAGCTTTTTAATTTTTAGCTCAAGGGCCAAGTAAGGAAACACAAAGCTTCTATGACTTCCCTGAAAGAAAATCCTACCTTTTATAGCCACAGGGTCTACGTTTTTGAAAATCAAAGCCAAAGTCTAATCCTATGAGTGGCTGAATTACAACACAAATGGAATTTGTAATCTCACAGGGTCTCTTATGTTAAATTTAGGCATTGAATGGGCAGGAGTGGGATCCTGAAAATTAAGATGAGAATAGATGGCAGATTCCAACAAAGCTGAGTGCCTTGAAAGTCTAAATTTTGCTAAACTTCCTTGGCGACTAGCAGTGACCGTCCATCTTTGAGAAGTCTAGTTTCCCTTGCCTGAAGAACCTGTTATGGCCTTTCTTGAGGTGGGAACCTGACAGCAGAATGCTGATTCTTCTCAAGACCTATCTCCCACCACTCTCATTGCTTCCACACCTAACCCAGACTCAGTCCTGGCAGGATTCAGGAGGTCAGGTACAAAGGTAATGACAGGAAAGTATTATAAATGCCAAGAATTTTTGGAAGATTTTGTCAATTTATATTGACAGAAACCTAAGGGATATATAAGGGAATAAATCTGCGTGTGTGAGAATAAAAGGAATATTATGCCAGATTCAGCCAAATTTATTGGTTTGGGTGCCCAAGGAAGAAATTTTGTTTTTATTGTGGGGTGGAATCAGGGAACCACTGGACCCACTGTGAGATGGACCTGAGTCATAAGTCCCTTTTCTAACTGGTAGACCACAATGGCATCATGCAACTCTAGGAATTAGTGTTAATTCAATAATCTCCAAAACTGTCTGATTATATTCCCACAGACGTGGGAAAAAACCCTATGTATGTGGTTGTATGTACACACACACACACACACACACATACACACACACACAGACACACATATACAATTCATATCAGTTTATTTGTGGAAAAAAGCCTGGAAAGTCCCACACCAAATTGTTAGCAGTGGTTAATTCAGGATTGGGATTTGATTGTGGTAGTGAGGGTGGATGAGCAGATTTCGCCTTTTAAATGTTTTTATTGTTTAACTTTGTTATAATAAATATAAAGGCATATTTGAGAAAAAATGCAAACTTCAAAAATAATAAATATCAGAATTTTGGAAAATATAAATAGGGCAAAGGAAAATGTATAATATCCATATTTCTATAATCAAATATAACTTCTTAAACATTTTAGTTTATTTAAATTTCTAGTCTTTTCTCATGCTTTTAAAAACAGCTTTGTTCAATATAGTAATTGCCATAAAATAAACTGAACATGTGTAAAGTGTTCAATTTGAAGAGTTTTGACATAAGTCTGCGCTTGTGAAACCATCTCCAAAATCAATGGAATGAACATACTCGTGCCGCTCAGAAGTTTCTTTCTGTCCTGTTATAGTCCCCTCCTCTCTCCCCTACCATATTCCCCAGCAGCCACTGATCTGCTTTCTTTTACTATAGATTATTTTGCATTTTATAGAATTATATATAAATGTAATCATACAGTGAATAGTCTTTTTTGTCTGATTTCTTTCTTTCATTCAGTGTAATTATTTTGAGATTCGTCCGTGTTGTTGTGTGTATCAACAGCTTGTTCATTTCTGTTGTGGAGTGGCTGTCCATTGTTTGGATTTCTGTTTTGCTTATCCATTCACCTACTGATGGACATATGAGTTGTTTCCAGTTTTGGGCTATTACAAGTAAGACTGCTATGAGCATTCACATACAAGTCATAGTGACTTTACAGTATGCAGATTATCAACTCTTATCACCTCACACTTAGATTATGGGAACCTGTAAAATGCAGATGATAAAACTTAATTCCTTGGATTAATGTGAGGATTCGGTGATATAACCTGTAAATGGTATTAAGTACTTAGCCCAGTCCCTCATTCATTCATTAAACTAATCTTTAATGAGTGTTTACTATGGGCTGGATGTGGTTATAATATTTGTGGATAGAGTGAATAAACAGTGAATAAAGCAAATAGGTTTGTGCTTTCATGGACCCTATAGTCAACCTGGGGTGGGGTTGGTAATAACAAATAAAAACATCTGAGAGTGACAGATGCTATGCAGTGATTAGATGATGATCTGATAGACAGTGATGGGATGGCTGCTTTAGGCAGGTTAGACAGGTAAGGCCTCTCTGAGGAAGTGATACAAACTAAGAGCTGAATGATAAGAATGGTCAATATTGACTATTATTGTTATTATTGTTATTCCCTTCTTCTTCTTTTTATTTCTGGTTCTCCCTCTTTCCGCTTAAGCTGTTCACCTGCCTTACACACCGTCCCATCTCATCACATCACTTTCCTGCTCAAAATCCTTCCATGCCTCGTTGAGTGACTTTGCAAGTTGTTATCTGGACTCAGCCAGTAAAGGAAAGTGCTGTTCCTGTGTTACTAGCTGGCTGCCGGCTCCACATGGTGTAGAAAAGGCATCCTTGCCCGAGGCAAAGGCATTTACACCTTCCAGGGAGACACATGATTAGAGACAGCAGAGGAGGGGCAGACGCAGACACAGAGGTGGGGGTGGATACGAAGCTAACTGGAACTTAATCTATTAGAAGAGGAAAGGGCTTTGAAAAATGAATTAATGATATTTATAGCCGCATCAGGTAAGTAGCTGGCGAGAGCTCGCTGATAATGAGGCCAAGGTTGAATTCCCATATGGACTGGAGAACTTCATGCGGAGAAACTATGCTATTTACTCCCTGGCTATGAGACTCATGCAAACACGTAGCTCTCTGAACCTCAGTTCACCAGTCTAAAATGCGAACATGCATCCCACCTCTCTGCCCCATATGTCATGAGGAACAGATGAGAATGGAAAGTAAAGTGCTTTTTAGACTAATACATTTTAAATATCATCCTTATTATTACTGATTGCATCATTATTTCCATGACCTAGGTACCCTCCTCCCCCACTTCTTCTTCTGCAGTGTATCATCTGGCTCTCTCTCAGAGTGGAGTTTCAACCATCCTGTAAATGCTCCTTATAAATCAATCAATAGGCCCATTATATTGACCCAGAATCAAGAAGATTATTTTCGTAGAATGAATACAACATATATTCTCAAGTACTGGTGCTTGGGCCTCTTCTACCCACTCCTTCTGGCTAAATCTTTTTCTCACTTATTCTAACATTTGTTATATTCGATTGCAGTGCTTCTAACCACTAACCACTAGCGTGCATTTCCTGTCTCCTCTCCATGAATGAGTCCTAGGTCAAGTCACCTCTGATCTTTGTCCTTTTGCCTGATCTCCAGAGAACTGGGAATTAGGTCATTTGGCGTCCACTACCCAGTGATGACAACTATATGGCACACATGCCTCCCCTCCAATTCCCTGCTCAGTGTGGACACTGCTAATTGGCTACTGCACTATCTCCTATTGATGTGGCTTAACAGCGCTGTCTAATATGGGCAGCCACTAGTCACATGTAGCTGCTGAGCATTTGAAATATGCCTCGTCCAAATTGACTATGCCATATGGGTAAAATGCATAGCAGATCATGAAGACCTCACAACAGAAAAAAAAGTAAAGTATCTCAATAATTTTTTTATATTGATTACATGTTGAAATGATAACATTTTGCGTATATTGGGTTAAATAAAATATGCTATTAAAATTAATTTTACCTGTATCTTTTAACTTTTTTTAAGTGGCTACTAGAAAATGTAAAATTGTATATGTGACTCACATTTGTCACTCCTGTTCTATTTACGCTGTGTAGTGCTGCCTTCAAATCATTCTTAAGACAATTCTCTAGGCAGTTAATTATCAATAAACCAGAAATAAAAGCAATACAGAGTAAAATTTTATGGCAGTAGGGAGAGGTCAATACGCTTTGAGTTTTCAATCTTAGAATATAAAAAAAAGAACCTTCTAGTTTATCTAGTTTAGTGGTTCCCAAACTTGTCTGTGCATTAGAAAGTCCTGGGATCTCAAATTGTAAAATTATAGATTTTCAGTTTCCACCCCTGGAGATTCTGGTTTAATAGGTTTGGGATGGGGTCCCAGATTGTATATTTCAATAAGCAGCCTGGGAGACTCTGATGTGCAGCCAGGCTCGAGAACACCTAAGCTAGGACTTTTTTACATTTCCACAAAGGGACTTTCCCGGAGTGACAAGTTGTTATTGGCAGAGATAGGACCAGAGCGCATGTTCCTCATGGATTACATTTTGTACAGATCCCTGGGATATTTTGTACTACTGTGACCTGAGAGTCTTCACAGAACTGGGGATGGAATGAGGAATTCAGGCTGCATCTCAGCGGGGAGGCACACTTCTCTTCCTTATTTGAAGAAAGCCCGGTTTGGCTCAGCAGCCCCCTCTGCTGTCAAAAATTCCTAGCGCAGCCTGGCACAGCTGGCTTTGGGGAAGTGACGGGGGGGGGGGGGGGGGGGGGGGGGGGGGGGGGGGGGGGGG